>NC_092874.1:156719243-157019243 GCF_028372415.1 Notamacropus eugenii
TTCAGAAGAAAAAAAAACTATATTCTCCATATTACATGTCATTGTTATGCTAAGTAATGCCCAATTTTCCTCATTTACAAGAAAATTTAAAAATAAAACTTGATTGAAAAGCTTAGGAGTATGATCAGTGTTAAAGATAAAAACATTTTTACTTTAAATTTACTATAATTTTGGATGAGTGACTAAAGACAAATAGTTTCATTAAACAAAGAGATTAAAAGATAAGTGGTATGCTTATTGGGGGCACATAATACTAGTTAGGACAGATATAAAGGTTCTTTCCTCTGTAGGCTTGAAATTTTAACTCTACTTCCAAGCAAAAAAATGGATAATTATACTTATTGTCATTACAGCATCCAAATGATTTAGCCAGTATTTTGAGATTTCTTTACTCAGATGGCTGTGAATTCGTGGCTTGGAGATACGGTGAAAGAAATTGTTTCTACTGCTAAACATTCTTGATCATGTTCTAACATAAACTTTGAACCAGAAAGGGAAGGTGTAAATGAATATCTATACAATTTCTTTATTGTAAATTACATAATTTATTTTTCAGGTCTCAGCATTCACATCCACAAGATTTTAAAACTGACATTTTCTCCCCATCTCTCTCCACTCCTATCCCATGCCAGCATGCACCCCATCCACCCATTCCTCCATTCCATCCTCCCTTCTATTACTCCTCCCTTCTTCCATCCCCTTCCCTCTATTTTCCTGTAGGGCAAAATAGATTACTATACCCCATTGCCTATATATCTTATTTTCCAGTTGCATGCTAAAACATTTTTCAACATTCATTCTCAAAGCTTTGAGTTTCATATTTTCTTACTTCCTCCCTCCCCATCCACTATCATTGAGAAAAGAAGCAACTCATTAGAGATCATACATGTCTGAAAATCACACTTCCATAAGTTATGTTGTAAAAGACTAACCACATTTCCCTCTGTCCTATCTTGCCCTCCATTTATTCCATTCTCTCCCCCAATGTGTCCTCCCACAATAATGTTTGCTTCTGATTATTCCTTTCATCAATTGACTGTAGCTTCTATTATCTTCTCTCTCCTATCCCCTTCCCTTTTACCTTCCTGCAGGGTAAAACAGATTTCCAAAACCAACTGAGTGTGGGTGATTCACTCCATAAGCCAAAATCCATCAGAATAAGACTCATTTATTTCCTTTCATCTTCTGCTTCTTCCCCTCCACTCTAAAATATCTTCCTTCCTATTGTAGGAGAGACTATTTTCTACATTCTACCTCACCCTTTCTCTTACACCTAGTACATTCCACTCAAAAGCATATTTTATTTTTTAGATATTCTCCCTTCATATTCAGCTAATCCTGTGCTCTCTGTCTATACACACACACGTATGTGTGTATATGCATGTGTGCATACACATATCCATACATAAGCACATATCCATATATGCATGTGTGCATACATGCATATATGTATACATGTGTATACATGCACACATATACACACGTATGTATATGCATACATATGCACATGTATGTGCATAAATATACAATTTATATACACATACATGTATATATACATCTATGCACACATGTATGTATACATACCCACACACATATAACATACACATGCATACATACCCATACAAACCTACATAAATATATACATATACATATGCATAAACATATACATATACATATACATATACATATACATATACATATACATATACATATTCCCTCTAACTACCCTAATACTGAGAGAAGTCTCATGAGTTACAAATAACATCTTTCCATGTAGGAAAGCAAACAAGTCAACTTTAATGAGGTTCCTAAGGCTTCTCTTTTCTGTTTAACTTTTCATATTTCTCTTGATTCTTATATTTGAAAGGCAAATTTTCTATTCAGCTCTGTTTTGTTTTGGTTTTTTTGAGTATGATTGATTTACTTATTTTTACTTTGCAACATTCATCTCCACAAAATTTTACATTCCTATCTTTCCCCTCCCCTCACCCCATATCACCTTGCAATCTGATTACACTTTCCCTCGATATGCCCTCCCTTCTATCATACTCCTCCCTTCTCTTATCCCCATCTCCTCTCTTTTCTTGCAGGGCAAGATAGATTTCTATACCCAATTAACTGTATTTCTTATTTCCCAGTTGTATACAAAAGCAATTCTCAACATTCATTCCTAAAACTATGAGTTCCAACTTCTCTCTTTTTTTCCCTGCCCACCCATCCCCACTGAGAAGTCAAGCAATTCAATATAGGCTATATATGTATATTTTTGCAAGACGTTCCTAATAGACATGTTGTGTAAGATTAACTATATTTCCCTCCATCCTATCCTGCCCCCTATTTATTCTATTCTCTCTTTTGATCTTGTCCCTCCCCAAAAGTGTTTACTTCTAATTACTCCCTTCTCCCATTTGCCCTCCCTTCTATTATAGCCCCCACCCCACTTGTCCCCTTCTCTCCTAGTTTCCTGTAGTGTAACATAGATTTTCATACCAAATTGAGTGTGTTATTTTCTATTCAATTCTGGACTTTTCATCAAGAAAGTTTGAAAGTCTTCTATTTCACTGAATGACCATTTTTCCCCATGAAGTATTATACTCAGTTTTGCTGGGTAGGTGATTCTTCATTTTAATCCTAGTTCCTTTGACTTCTGAAATATCATATTCCAAGCCCTGTGATCCCTTAATGTCGAAGCTGCTTGATCTTTTGTTGTCCAGATTGTATTTCCACAATATTCAATTTTTTTTTCTAGCTGCTTGCAATATTTTCTTCTTGACCTGTAAACTCTGGAATTTGACTACAATATTCCTGGGAGTTTTTCTTTTCAGATCTCTTTCAAGAGGTGATCAGTGGATTCTTTCAATATTTATTTTGCCTTCTGATTCCAGAATATCAGGGCAATTTTTCCTTGGTAATTTTGTGAAAGATGATGTCTAGGCTTCTTTTTTGATCATCGCTTTCAGGTAGTCCCACAATTTTTAAACTGCCTCTCTTGGATCTATTTTCCAAGTTAGTTGTTTGTCCAATGAGATATTTCACATTATCTTCTATTTTTGAATTTTTTGGTTTTGTTTGGCAAGTACATGGTTTCTCATGCACTCAACTTCTATCTGCTCCATTCTAATTTTTAAAGAACTATTTTCTTCAGTGCACTTTTGAAACTCCTTTTCCATTTGACTAATTCTGCTTTTTAAAGCATTCTTCTCCTCATTGGCTTTTTTGGACCTCTTTTGCCAATTCAGTTAGCCTATTTTTAAAAGAGTTATTTTCTTCACCAGTTTTTGGGTCTCCTTTAGCAAGCTGTTGACTTAGTTTTCATGATTTTCTTGCATGGCTCTCATTTCTCTTCCCAATTTTTCCTCTACCTCTCTTACTTGATTTTCAAAATACTTTTAGAGCTCTTCCATGGCCTGAGACCATCGCATATTTATTTTCGAGGTTTTGGAAGCCTCGACTTTCTCTAATGGTATGCATTGTTCTACTTCATCCAAAAGGATGGAAGAAAATACCTGTTCACCCAGAAAGTAACATTCTATAATCTTTTTTTTCCCTTTTTTGGGCATTTTCCCTGCCAGTTACTTGACTTTTGAGTCCTTTTTCAATAGTATGGTATATTTTGGAGATCTGTGAAATCTCAGTTCCTCCAAGGTGGTACAATCAAGGGAGAGGAGTTTACTCTGTGCTCTGGTCTGGGAGCAGCCAAAAACTTTTCTGCCCAGGATCTGGGAGTAGTGGGATGCCTTCTCCACAGCTGTCCCCACCTCCACCATGCCAACACTCCTCCTCACCCCAGGGCCCAGCTCATGCCTGAGATCCAAATCAGCTTCTCAATTCCCCCAGGGGCTTTAGGTGGAGAGCTCCAAAACTGGATGCTGCTCCTGCGTGGCTGCTGCCTGCAGGACCAGATCATATTCCCTTCTCACCCATATGAAAAAGCTTTCTTACTGACCTTTGAAGCTATCTTTGGCGTTTGTGGGTTGAGGGATCTGAGAACTGTTGATGCTGCTGTGGATTCTGCCCCGAGGCCTGTTCTGGTCCCGTTCCTGCTGGTTCTGAGCATCCAGGGCTGGACTGGGCTCTGCTCCATGTCCCATGTAATAGACCTTTCCTGTCAGCCTTCCATGCTACCTTGCACTGGAAATCTCTTTCACTCTGTCTTTTTGTGGCTTCTGCTGCTCTAGAATTTGTTGAGTCATTTTTTTAAAAGTATTTTATGGGCTGTGGTGGAAGAGGTAGAGCATGTACATCTTTCTTCTCTGCCATCTTGGCTCTGCCTCCTTCAGCTCTGGTCATTTTAAGAATAATGTTTGGAAGTCCTCTATTTCATGATATTATAGTTTCCCTCTGAAGTATTATACTCAGTTTTGCTGGGTAGGTGATTCTTGGTTTCAATCCTAGCCTCTTGGACTTTTGGAATATCATGATCCAAGCCCTTCAATCCCTTAGTGTAGAAGTTGTTGATCTTGTGTTATCTTGATTGTATTTCCACAACACTTAATTTATTTCTTTCTGGCTGCTTGCATTATTTTCTCCCTGACCCGGGGAACTCTGGAATTTGTCTACAATATTCCTAGGAGTTCTTCTTTTCGGATCTCTTTCAGAAGGTGATAGGTGAATTATTTCAATATTTATTTTGCCCTATGTTTCTAGAATATCAGGGCAGTTTTCCTTGATAATTTCTTGGAAGATAATGCCTGGCTCTTTTTTTGATCATGGTTTTCAGATAGACCAATAATTTTTAAATTATCTCTCCTGGATCTATTTTCCAAGTCAGTTGTTTTTCCAATGAGGTATTTCACATTGTCTTCTATTTTTTTCATTCTTTTAGTGTCTTTTTAAAATTTATTTGTTTCTCATAAAGTCATTAGCTTCCATCTGCTCCACTCTCACTTTTTTTTATTTAACTTTTAACATTCATTTTCACAAAATTTTGGGTTCCACATTTTCTCCCCTTTTGTCCCCTCCCCCCACCCCAAAACACCAAGTGTTCTAATTGCCCCTGTCTGCCAATCTGCCCTCCCTCCCTCCCCACCCCTTCCCTTTGGAAGGCAAGCAATTCAATATAGGCCAGATCTGTGTAGATTTGCAAATGACTTCCACAACGGTGGTGTTGTGTAAGAACTAATTATATTTCCCTCCATCCTATCCTGTCCCCCATGACTTCTGTTCTCTCTTTTGATCCTGACCCTCCCCATGAGTGTTGACCTCAAATTGCTCCCTCCTCCCCGTGCCCTCCCTTCCATCATCACCCCCACCCTGCTTATTCCCTTATCCCCCACTTTCCTGTATTGTAAGATAGGTTTTCATACCAAAATGGCTGTGCATTTTATTCCTTCCTTTAGTGGAATGTGATAAGAGTAAAATTCATGTTTTTCTCTCACCTCCCCTCTTTTTCCCTCCACTAATAAGTCTTTTGCTTGCCTCTTTTATGAGAGATAATTTGCCCCATTCCATTTCTCTCTTTCTCCTCCCAATATAATTCTCTCTCACTACTTGATTTCATTTTTTTTAAGATATGATCCCCTCCTCTTCAGTTCACTCTGTGCACTCTGCCTCTATGTGTGTGTGCGTGTGCATGTGCATGTGTGTGTGTGTTATCCCACCCTCTACCCAGATGCTGAATAGTTTCAAGAGTTACAAATATTGTCTTTCCATGTAGGAATGTAAACAATTCAACTTTTCTAAAGTCCCTTATGACTTCTCCTTGCTATTTACTTTTTCATGCTTCTCTTCATTCTTGTGTTTGAAAGTCAAATTTTCTTTTCAGCTCTGGTCTTTTCATCATGAATGCTTGAAAGTCCTCTATTTCATTGAAAGAGCAATTTTCCCCCTGAAGTATTATATTCAGTTTTGCTGGGTAGGTGATTCTTGGTTTTAGTCCTAGTTCCTTTGACTTCTGGAATATCCTATTCCACGCCCTTTGATCCCTTAATGTGGAAGCTGCTAGATCTTGTGTTATCCTGATTGTATTTCCACAATACTTGAATTGTTTCTTTCTAAATGCTTGCAATATTTTCTCCTTGATCTGGGAACTCTGGAGTTTGGCCACAATGTTCCTAGGAGTTTCTCTTTTTGGATCTCTTTCAGGCGGTGATCTGTGGATTCCTTGAATACTTATTTTGCCCTCTGGTTCTAGAATCTCAGGGCAGTTTTCCTTGATAATTTCATAAAAGATGATGTCTAGGCTCTTTTTTTGATCATGGCTTTCAGGTAGGCCCATAATTTTTAAATTGTCTCTCCTGGATCTATTCTCCAGGTCAGTTGTTTTTCCAATGAGATATTTCACATTATCTTCCATTTTTTCATTCTTTTGGTTTTGTTTTGTGATTTCTTGGTTTCTCATAAAGTCATTAGCCTCCATCTGTTCCATTCTACTTTTGAAAGAACTATTTTCTTCAGTGAGCTTTTGAATCTCCTTTTCCATTTGGCTAATTCTGCTTTTGAAAGCATTCTTCTCCTCATTGGCTTCTTGAACCTCTTTTGCCAATTGAGTTAGCCTATTTTTCAAGGTGTTATTTTCTTCAGCATTTTTTTGGGTCTCCTTTAGCAGGGAGCTGATCTGCTGTTCATGCTTTACCTGCATGTCTCTCATTTCTCTTCCCAGCTTTTCTTCCACCTCTCTAACTTGATTTTCTATGAGCTCTTCTATGGCCTGAGACCATTGAGTGGGCTGGGATATAGAGGCCTTGACTTCTGTGTCTTTGCCTGATGGTAAGCATTGTTGTTCCTCATCAGAAAGGAAGGGAGGAAATGCCTGTTCCCCAAGAAAGTAACCTTCTATAGTCTTATTTCTTTTCTCTTTTCTGGGCATTTTCCCAGCCAGTGATTTGACTTCTCAATATCCTCTTCACACCCACTTCGCCTTCGGATCCTCCCAGCTAGCGCTTGGGGTTTGAGATTCAAATGCTGCTTGCCAGCCTCAGGGCTTTTGGCGGGGGCAGGGCTGCTATTCAGTGTGAGATTAAGTTCAGGTGCTCAGGTGGAGGCAGGACCACCTCTCAGGCTCAGTTCCCTCAGGAGGTTTATGCAGAGACCTTCAACAATAGATCCAGGCTCTTCCCTGCTTGGGGAGCCCTGGTCTGCTTCCATCTCTGCTGTTGCCTCCCGAGGGGGCCTGAGTTATGGGGGCACCCCACTCCCCTCTCGACCCACCAAAGAGACCCTCTCACCGACCCCGTCACCTGTGGGTGGAGGGACCCACGTGGCCGCTGGAGATCCCGTCCCTGAAGCCCGCTAGGATCCCTTCCTCTCAGTGCCGCAGCCACGGCAGGGCTGTACTCAGCTCCCAGTCCCAGCGCTCAGTCCGCGGCACGAAGGACCTTTTGCGAGAGGTTTGCAGGTCTCTCTGGAACAGAAATCTCCCTCTCTCCAATGTTCTGTGGCCTCTGGGTGCAGAATTCGCCGTGAGTTACTTTTTTGTAGATGTTCTATGGGTTGTGGGTTCGGAGCTACGTGTATGTGCGTCCCTCTACTCTGCCATCCTGGCTCCGCCCTCCACTCTCACTTTTAAAGAATTATTTTTTCAGTGAGTTTTTGAGCCTCCTTTTTCATTTGACCAGTTCTGCTTTCCGTTTGACCAGAGCATTCTTTTCCTCATTGGTTTTTTGGATGTCTTTTGTTGTTTGGGTTAGTCTATTATTAAAGGTGTTCTTTTCTTCAGTTTTTTTGTGGTCTCCTTTAGCAAGTTGTCGACTCATTTTTCATGATTTTCTTGCGTTGCTCTCATTTCTCATCACAATTTTTACTCCACCTCTCTTACTTGATTTTCAAAACCCTTTTTGAGCTCTTTCATGGCCCTGAGAGAATTTCATATTTTTTGGATACTTTGGATATAGAAGTTTTGACCTTGCTGTTTTCCTCTGATGGCATATTTTGCTCTTCCTCATTTGAAAGGGCAGAAAAGAATAGTTTTCACCAACAAAGTAACCTTCTGCTATCTTATTTTTTCTCCTTTTTGGGGCATTTTCTCAGTCAGTTACTTGTCATGTGAGACCTTTCTCAAGTGAGGGGTATAGTAGTACCCTAGGATTCAGAGGTTTTGTGCAGCTGTTCTCTGAGATATCTTTAGGGACCAGTAAGTTATCAGTAACTCAAACATGGTGCAATCAAGGGAGAGGAGTTTTCTCCTCTCCTGATCTGTGCTTTGGTTTGCTAGCAACCAGAAATTCTTTTCTGCCCTGAAACTCTGAGTAGGAATTGCTCTTCACAGTCACCACCAGCTCTGCCATGCCAGTGTTCTCCCTCACCCCAGGACCACCACTTAGGCCTGAGATCTAGATCAGCTGCTCAATTCCCCAGAGGTCTTTAAGCCACGGGCTCTAAAAGTAGACACTGCTGCTGCACCAGCAGCTACTGCTGAGGCTGGGGCAATAACTCACTTCCCTCTCACCCAGGTGAAAGAGCTTTCTTCTTTTCCTTTGAAGTTGTCTTTGGTGTTTGTTGGTTCAGAAATCTGGGAACCTCCACAACTGCCCATGATTCTGTGCCCTGAAGCCTGCTCCAATCCTTTCCTTGTTACCTGGCCTACACTTGGCTGTGCCCCACTCTGAGCCCAGTGCAACAGACCTGCAATGGACTGGAAATCTACTTCATTCTGTCTTATTGTGACTTCTGCTGCTCCAGATGTTGTTCAGAGTCATTTTTACAGCTATTTTATGGGCTATGAGGGGACAGCTTGAGCAGGTCCATCCTTCTTATGTATACAGTTTCTGACAGAACATATGGAAAACTAATATAATATTATTTCTGTGTGGTTTTAAAATTCAACAAACATTTATCAATCACCTATTATATATGAGTCATATATGTCTACTCTGAGGCAATGGATGCAATGGGCATAGTTTTCTTAAACAATGATGTTAGACAATTCTTGAGAGATCTACATCCAACACCTTTTTGAGTTTTTCAAGTAGTTGAAGTAAGCAGTTTAAACAAAAAGAAATCATAGTTTAAAAAAGCATTCCAAAATCAATTATGATACATTGTCAATCTATCACTGCTTGTTCTATCTAGATGATGACTTAATATTACAAGGGGAAATTTCATTTCCATTGGTTTTCTGTTAGTCCAAAAATTTCATCTAATTTTATTTTTGTTTGTCCAGGCCAGTATTAACAGTAAGGAAAAATATCTGCAAAGTCTTTATCACAGAAATGTTAATAGTTCAACTAAATTTTATAAAATAGCTGTATTAACTAAAAATTGTTAACATTCATTGCAGTCCTATCTGTCAGTGTTTATGTGAATCAGTATTTTATTTGAATAACACAGACATTGAGAGTTTTGTATGGTTCACTTTTCATGGTTTCTTGTTAAGTCTTTTATTTTATCATCATGCTACTTGAATTTAAGACACAGTTTTACATAATGAATGATTGTGTTTCATGATGAAATGATAAGCAAAACTTAAATGAGGTGCATGTGAAAGAATGCTGGGCAATAAATAAGAAAACCTCAGTTGTAGTCCTATTATAATTACATTATAACCATGTTGATTTTGAGAAAGTCCCCTACAAATCTCTTTCTTAATCTAATTCATAATCTATCAATCCTTCATTTCTAAAATGGATAATAATAATTATGAATCTAAACTCACAGGGATCTTGTGAAGATCAGTAAGATATTGCATGTAAAAATGCTTTGAAAACTCAAAGACACTCAAAGGATTTAAGATCTCACTATTATCAATATTACAGACTTTTAATTTTACCTTACACTCTTTTAAGGATGCATAAATTGAGCTTATGGCACAATTGAGAGCACCATTGTTTTATTATCTCCATTACATAAAAATTTATTAGTTCTTTTTTTTTGGAGGTGGGAATGGAGGTCAAGACCTATGATTTCATTCATGTTGGAATCACCCAGTATAGAAATTCTCTCCACTGATACAGATTTGCAGATTATTTTGAACTATGTCTCAGAGAGGTATTTAGAGCATTGAGAGGGTAACGTTTTTGGCTGTAGCCCAAGAGATAGTATGGGCCAGTCAGGACTTTAAAGGAGGACTTTTGACTCCAAGGCTACTAGCTATACTGTGTCTCACATAAATGTACAGACAATAGTTAAATGGGATGGCCAATTTCTTTCACTCAGTACTATAACATTCATATCCCTGTATTTCATGGCAGTATAGTCATAAAATCTGAACTAGAAAGCAGTGAAAAAAACTAAATTCTGTACTAAATATAAATTCAACCCATTACAACCATATACAAATCTACTTCAAGCAAACTGAGAAAATGAATGACTAGTGCTGATTTTATGGTACAGATGCTGTGGTCTGATATATCTAAAGATGTCAGAACTAGATGATGAGTTTCATGAGAAGCAAATCAATAGTCATAACCTTAGTTATCTCTTATGCCAATAAGTTGTATGCTAATAAGTTGCCTAAAACAACAACGAAAGTCATGTTTCCAATATGTAGACCAAGGATAGTGTAAAGACCTTAATGTGAATTCCCTTTTCAAAATACAATTGAAATAAAACTGCAGAAAAATTAAGTGGCAATGTACTATGTCACATATTTCTATGATTTTTTAAAAATTATGGATAGGTTTTTGCACATACTTCCCAAGAAAGACTCAATAAAGCGCATCCTACAATTCATTCTCTCAAAAGTTAGGCAAAATTTTCTAACAGTGTTCTTAGAACTGGTAGTAAATATGGCATGTCAATTTTCTGTTCTTTCATTCTAACTACTTTCGATTTTTTGACTTAGGAAATTTGATTTTGACTTAAGAAATTTGTAATTTGTATTTGACTTAGGAAATTTGTTTATTTTGAGTTTATTAATTTGTTGATTATTTTGGAGTCTTTTTTTTGTTTCATAGACAACTCATTATTATTTCTCTATTTTGTTAATAAAGTGTTCAGAGTTACATAAATTATCCCCCTAATGCTGCTTTAACTATATCACACAATTTTGGCTTGTTGTCTCATTGATATAATTCTATTCAAAATATTTTGTTCTTTTAGTCTTTTATTATTTGATTTTACCATTAGTTAAGGTAATATTATTTGTCTCCATCTAAGTCTACTTTTTATTTTTTGTTTATTGATTACAATTTTGAGAATGTGGGTTACGGTTTCTAAAGAATGTGCTTAACATGTTTGCTTTGTGGCATTTATAATTTCTCTTATGGTCTAGAAAGTAATCATGTATTTTTTTTTGTAATGATGCTGGGAGATGCTTAAAGCAGATACATGCTTTGGTATTCTTAATTAACAGTCACCATGAGTTGATGATTATTGAATTCTATTCTGAACTTCCATTTCATAAGAAGCCTCAGCCATGTTAAATGCTTATAGACTGATTGACTGACTGAAAATGTTGCTTAAACTTTCGACTCACCTTCTGATTTTTTCAAACTCCACCCTACTTGCCTATCCCCATCACATTCCAGATTCCCTTTATCTGCTGTCTGCCCCCAGTGGAATTAAATAGAGTAGGGACCATAAGGAAGGAGTCAAAATGGCAGAGAAAGCAGGGATTCACCTGAGCTCTCTCTAAACTCCTCCAAAGGCCTTTTAATAATGCCCGTAAACAAATTCTGGAGTGCCAGAATGCACAAAAGCACCGGATGAAACAATTTTCTAAGTCCAAAACAACTTAAAAGGTCTGCCACACCAGGGTCCAAGTGGAGCACAGTCCAGTGCAGGCTGAGTCAGAGCAAACCAGGCACCAGATAACCAGGAGCAAGACTTGTGAGTGAATGGATCAGCACTTGCAGTGGCTACTTGTAGAGCTCTCAGACCATAGATTATAAGGGGATTGAATAATATACTTAGAAAAACCCCTGACAGTGTGCCTTCCACCCTGAAAGCAGAGCCCTACTTTTGCAGAGTTGAAAGACTTAGTAAGGTTAAAGTGTTCACATTCCTACATGGAAGGGAAGGAAGGGGATAAGAGAATGGGGGATAATAGAAGGGAGGGAAGATAGGGGGAAGGGGTCATGAGAAGTAGAACACTTTTGAGGATGGACAGTGTGAAAAGAGAGAGAACAGAGTAAACAGGAAGGAAGTAGGATGAAGGGGAAATAATAGCAATCATAACTGTGAAAAAAAATTGAAGCAAGTTTCTCTGATAAAATCCACATCTCTCAACTTCATAGGAAAATGAGTCAAATGTATATAAATGAGAGCCACTTCCAATTGACAGATGATAAAAATTTATGAACAGTTTTCAGCCATCTACAGTTATATGAAAAATGTTCCAAATCACTATTGATTGGAGAAATGCAAACTAAAATAATACTGAGGTACTACCTCATACCTATTACTTTGGTTAATAGGACAGAACAGGAGAATAATGAGTGTTGGAGAGAATGTGGGAAAATCGGGACACTAGTGTGCCATATGTGGAGTTGTAGACTGACTGAACCATTATGTAGAGCAATTTGGAACTATGCCCAAATATTTATAACAGCTCTTTCCTGGTGGCAAAGAATTAGAAATTGGAGAGATGTCCATCAAATGTGAAATGTTTGAATGTGTGGTATTTGATGGTGATGGAATACCATTGTGATAGCAGAAATGGTGAGCTAAATGTTCTCAGAAAAAACCTGGAGAGGTTTACATGAACTGATGCAAAGTGAAATGAGAAGCAGGATAACATTGTACAAAATAACAGTAATATTGTAAGATGACAAACTGTAAATGACAGCTATTCTAAACAGTACAATGATCCAAGAAAACTCTGAAGGACTTTTGAAAAACCTTATCCATCTTCAGAGAAATAACTGATGGAATTTGAATACAGATAAAAGCCTGTTTGTTAGTTTTTTAACTTTCTTCATTTTTCTGGGCTTTTTATTTTGGTCTATGATTCCTTTTACAACATGACTAATATGGAAAATTTGTTTTGCATGTTTACATATGGATAACCTATATACATTGCTTGCCTTCTCAATGAAGGGGTTTGAGAGAGAGGTAGAGAATTTAGAACTCAATTTAAAAAATGAATGTTGAAAATCATTCTATATGTATTTGGGGGAAAGTAAAATATTAAACTTTTTAAAAATTGAGTAGGCACCATGGTCTTTTCTTATTTTTGAATCTTTAAAGTTTAAAGTAGTGTTTTAGCATATATAGCTCTTAGTAAATGCTGTCCTTAGCATTCTGCTCAGATCCATAATTTTTCTCCCTTATTTTTTGGTTAGATTTGTTTGTCAAAGATACATCAATGTCATCTATATGAATTGTCTTGATAGCTTACTGTTTGCAATTCAGTTAGCTTTTTACGCACTTAATATAGTGTTATTCCCTTTAGTTTATGTGTATATGCCACAATGAAATTTATTTTATTGTATATAACCTTAAGTATCATGTAATTTCCATAATTTTTCCTTTAACTGCATCTGTTTGTATTGCTTCCTTTTCTGAAATAATGGTCACTTTGGATTCAGCTTTGAATTCCATTTGGATTCAGCTTAAGTATTTATTTAAGTATTTATCTAGGCCCTCATCTTATTTCCATGTGAATCATTTTTGCTTTGACTGTGTTTCCTGTATGCAAAATGTTGCTGACTTTGTTTTTTGTCTCATATAACCACCTTTTCTATCTTGTTGATGAATCTTTTCTATTAAAATTAACATTTACCATTGTTAAATTTGTTTTTCTCTCCATCAAAATTTGTTACTTTATCTCTTTATAATTGAAAACAGTAATATTATTAAAGTATCTGCTCCCTCCCTCACCTTACTTTTCATGGAAGAATCCAATCCTATGTTTATATATCTTAGGAGCATAGCTTTAGACCTTGGAAGGGAATTTAGAGATCAACTATTATAACCCCTTTTAAGATGAGGGACCTGACTCCAAAGGAAACTTGTCCAAGGACACTTAATAAGTACCAGAATACCCACACATTTTTATTATATTATGATGCCCCTTTCTTCTCCCTTCTCTCCCATTTAAGACATTAACAATTGGTTTTTCCTCTACTTTGTGTTGAAACTTGAGGGTGTTTTTTGTTGTTGTCATTTGTTTCTTTTTTGTAAGTCAATACTATAGTACCTACTATTTCTGTCCAAGACAGGCCCTTAGACACAAATATTCTTTTTTATTTTCCTATTCCTGCTATGTCCAGTCTCCTGTTCAATTCACGCTAGTATTATTTTTATGTGATATGGTACTTTTCTTGCTGTTTGAAGGTTACGAATGGGGATTTAGGTTTAGACTCAAAAAAATTCTAAGTTTTATGGATATTTATTGTGCTTTATTTTGATTTGTGAGACATTTAAAAACCCATTTCTGATTCAAAGATGAGAATATGAAGTAAGTTTCAAGTGTTGAAGTTGCACCTAATCCTAGTCCCACAGACCACCATCACCTCTTTTAATTAGTGTAGTAAGTTTATAAGTACTAGAATAAGATAACAAAGTAGTAGGAAATAATACTGCTAAAGGAAATCTAGATATCACTTATAGACTGTTCCATAAATTATGGAAGAAAACATCTATTTGCAAACTATCTCATAAATTAGGGGAAGGAAGGGACGGCTTACTAGAATCTGTGTCATAAGATCAGCTGAACACCAGAAAACAAATATCCTAATGGACTAATTCTAAGGTGTGGCTGACAATTTTGAGATAATATAGATACCTTAATAAACCAACCCTAAGGTGGTATGGAAAAGAGTTAGCCTATGCACCTCCCACCAAAACCCTATAAAATGACACCCCACCTTCTTGCTATAGGTCCATGCTGCAGAGTGTGCCCAATTCCAAAATGACAGTTACATAACAGTCTCTCTGAACCCCTCCTCCTCCCCATTCTCTTACTCATGTGCCTGCCTCCTTCCACCATCCCATTGTTCATCTGACTCTGCATTCCCTATGTCATTTCCATGTGTACTTTCTTTGCCTTATTGAAGTGTTATTTAAACATTATTCTCTACTAGATGGCATAATGATCTTTCTCACTGAACATTAAAAAACTGGGTTTGTGTCTCCACACTTTGACCCAGAGAAACCCCAAAAACCTCTTTCTTTTAGGCATAAAGTCTGAGACTATAAGCTATTCACAAGCTGGGATTAATGAATTAACGTGATGGAAAGCAGGGGTATCCCCTTTTAGGAAATTTTTTTCCCTTTCTGTAGGGTGATAATAAATCAATTAATAATGCCAGAAATCAATTGTGTCACTTTCTTATTCTAATTAAGCCATCTTGACTCTAATACCATTATATCCATGCCTGTCTGCATTGCAGCCTATATCAAAACACCTTCCAAGCCCATCCACCCCCACTAATACACTTTTTGATTTAGCCAAACTACAGTATTTTTTATGGGGTTCCATGAATACATTTTATACTTTCTCACCTCTGTGATTTAGCGTGCACCATCCTTATGCCTGGAATTTGTTTCCTATCCATGTGAAAGCATAATATCATGAATAGCATACTGGACTCTAGGTGAAAACTGAATACTCAAATTCCACCTCTCTTTCTTACTACGAATGGGAGTAAGACAAGTCATTTAAGCTCTGTGAGTTTGTTTTCTCATCTGTAAAATAAGGATAGTATCTATATTACCATCCTCACAATGAAGCTGTAAGGCTCAAATAAAATAATGTATGTCAGTTCAGTTATCATCATTTAGACATGATAAAACTACCTGGACACATAATAAGTGCTTATAAAAATGCTTTTTATCTAACTCCTTCAAATCCCAAATCATGTCATCTTCTCTATGAAGGCTTTCACTCACCACTACCATTCCAATCAAAACCAATATTTCTTCCTCAAAATACTTATAGTATTTTGTACCACTGATTATATTCCATTTTGTATTAAAAATAATGTGTGAATATGACTTCTCTCTTGTTCATTTCTAAGCCTCATGAGGTTCAGAACCTTGCCTTATACATCTTTGAATTCCCAAGCAAGGAACATTCCAGTTTTCAGGGACAGTAAGCTGAAAGTCATGTTTTCTTTCTCTAGTTCTTTGTTTGTCCATCGAAAAGAAGCAGTGGAAAAAGTAGGGACTTTTAGGGATAGACTTAGGGTCCTTCCTCTGATATGTTTAAGTATACAGTTGGAGTTTCCCTTCTAGGGGAGATAAAAAGTCTATGGAATTTCTCCAAGACCAGCCAAAACCACTAAGCAGGAATCATATCCCTATGTTTTATGTGTATACATTGCACCTACAGAATAACAGTAAACATATTGATTCTTCTTTCTCTTCTGGCTTTTATAGTAAAATTGTTAGCAGGGAGTAAAATATTCCAAAGGCTAAAGAGAAGTGAATAAGTATCACATGGATAATTAGCTCCTAATTATGCTAAGGGAAGAGCAATGAAAATAAACTTCTGTATAGTGTTTACTATATGCCAAACTTTATAAATATTATCTCCTTCGATTTTCCCAGCAGTCCTGTGAGGTAGCTTCTGTTATCCACATTGTACAACTGAAGAAATTGAAGCAAACAAAGGCTAAGTGACTTTTCTAGGGTCACAGAGATATCAGTAACTGAAGCTAGATTTGAGCTCAGGTCTTATGATACAACACAATAAACATTTATTAATCTCCTACTACATGCCAGGCACTATGCTAAGAAATGGGAATACAAACAAAAAATGGATCTTACAATCTAATGAGGGAAGGTAATATATAAAAGGAAATTGAAAAGGTGAGGATAACAGAAGGCAGTGGGCACGGGGGCATGATAATATTTGTATTTGATAATATGTGTATTTGAAAGCAAGTAGAACAGCTGGTAACATGAAGAGGTAACTGAGATTTTACGTTCTCTTTAAAGGGAGGCTGGAGAAAGAGCATTTTGCTCCTTCCCTAAACCCTCCTATCAAAGAAGCCGAGGCAACTTGGGGTTCTAAGGAGGTGTGAGCCACAAAACTGAAGTAATTTCAAGGTGAATGTTTCCCACTCTTGGGTTTATCTGAGGTGAAAGGGATAAGGAGGAAATGATGAAGGTGGTGGTAGTGGAGCTGAAACCAAGCAGAGTAGCTGGTGGGAAATGAAGCTTTCCTGACTCCAGACTCAGAGCTCTATTCACTGGGCCACCTATGTACCAGTAAGTAAGAACAGATTTATACAAGCAGTTTAATACTTAATTTCTTAAAGTCAAGGATCTGAATGTTAGTTTTCCCATCTATAGAAAATAAAAGGAAGCAACTAATTGGATAGAAATATTACATATATATATATATATATATATATATATATCCGTCATTAAATTATGAATGCTAGTACCTGAGCTAGAGCTTTATCATAATATTTTCTTTCATTCAAGTTTGTAAACAGAAGGAAGGAAAGTATTCGCTCCAGACATTTCTCCCAGCGTTCAGAGGACTGTAGAGGCAAAAGGGGAGACAGCTATGGTTTTCTCCCCAGTGGAGTTGTATGAACTCTCCTGGCCCCTTTTCATATTCTGCATTACTCAGTAAAAGCTTATATAGGACATGAGGGCAACATTCCAACATCATAAATACATGTACTCCAATGAGTTTTGGGCTTTAAAAAAGTAAATTTTAGTTTCTTCAATTACATTCAATATATGAAGTACAGAGAACAGGATTGGGGAGAACTGGCTTAACGGCAGCTTAGTGGGATTATGAAACTTAGAGGTTAGACATGAACACAAGTCAGTGTGACCTGACACTACAGCCATTCCAGGATTCTCATTTTTAACTGTTGACATCCTACCCATTCTTCAAGATCAAATTTAAATTCTTCCTCATGACGTACTTGTTTATTCCCCCAGCCTGGACTGATTTCTTACTAATGTGATCACATACTATTTTATAAATCAAACATCTAAGCATCCCACACTATGCTGGAATACAACTACAAAAGTAAGACAATTCCTTAGCTTTAAGAGCTGACATTTTACCTGAAGGAATATAACATATTGATAAATAAGTAAACATAATACAATGTATCAATTATTAATTATATTAGTTATTTATTGTTTATAGCATAATTATATTAATTAATTATAATACTTTTGTAATATAAATATATTTATATAATATTTATATGTTACATAATATTTATTATATTATAATACAACATAATACAATATAATAAATACAAATAAAATATAAAATTAATTAGAGCCAGGGAAGGAAGGTGGGTAGAGAGATTGCTTCAAAGTGAGAAATATTTAGGTTCACATCCTACCTAGAATGGCTGTGTGATCCTAGGCAAATTGATTAACCTCGTAGTTACCCCAGATAAATCTCTAAGACTAAAAATTGCATACACATAAAGAGCAGACTTGCACTGGGAAGAGGGAGATGCTTTGATCAAGAGTTCCCCAGACCAAGGAAAACACAGGTCTTGACCCTATTCCTATATAAAAAATACAAAGTTATAGAGGCAGGGGCAGAGGCATTAAAAACTTAAAGAATTAGGAAAGAACCTTTGAAGATGCTGAAACATCAGCTGAAGCCTGAAGGGAGAGAGGAGACAAGGAAGAAGAGTTTAACAGACATAGGGGGTCCACAGCTCCTGTGTTGTAGGGTTTACCATGCCCTTTCCCCATCATGAGTCTGAGAAGCATGACATTACAAGAGAAGAGAGTTTAAAAAGGGAGAAGAGGGCAGGGAAGGTCTTCATATATAGAGTCAAGGTCTTCATATATCAGCTGTTTTGTGGAGGATGCCCATGGCAGCCATTCCACTAGATTCCTTTAAGAATCTAGACTACAGTGTCTACACATCCCAGTCCCAAAATCCAGCTCAATGTTTCCAGGTATCTGAGAGCAAAGGAGTGTCTGAGAGACAGGAAGCCCTCTGAGGGATGAGACTGAGTGGCTTTTTATTGTAGCTATAGCTGAGAAAATCAAAGGAAGCCCCAGGATCATCCTGAGAACTGCGGAGTTGGGCCAGGAGCAAGAAGAGATCCCATCCTCTGGTTGCAGATCTGATGAAGATAGACTAGAAAATGCCAAGGATCCCTGCCACATTTTAAGTTAGCAGGGGAAATGGCCATAGAGAGTATCTCATTCTCTGTCCTCTCTCCTTTCAAAAAAAGACAAAAAAAAAAAAAGAAGACCCTTCAAACTATCCTGAACAACACTTTCCTTTTTCCTCTTATTTACTTTGAATTGGCTGGGAAAGTACATGTTTTTGGGAAGGTAATCTCATTGGAGCACAATCTGCAACTTGCTACTCCAAAGTTCTTTTTTTCCTCTATCTTTTTTTTCCCCTATACCTTACAGCATCTCAATAAAGTACATGACTATTAATAGTGATTTGTATAATTGTATGAATGGAAGATTTTGGGTATTTAGGGATGAATCTAAACATGACATGGGGGCTCAAAGAGCAGAGATAAGAAAGATTTCCTAGTTAAGTCATTTGGGGGCATAAGCTAGAATCATATCTGTAGACTTTTATAGTATGTTGGACCAGTTGTACCCACTTTGGCTCCAAAGAAAGAGAAAGCAAGTTGAAATAGAAAGTTAATAGCATATACTTGGAATACCATCTGTTGTACACTTTATATACTATATGCCCTCAGCTGGTTAATTAAATACATGACAGCCTGCTGTGATTTTTCAAGAGCATAAAAAAAATAACCAGGGAAATGAGCGAGGTGTGGGTGGTTACAGCTCTAGCAGTATCACTGTGTGTATGTATCATACCCATAACATCCCCCCACTCAGTTTCATGCTTAAAGGTACAGAGGTAGGGTGTGATGTCATCTTTGGGGGATAGAAAGTAGGGTAGTTTGACTGGCTTATAGAATGCATTGGGTGAGACAATAACTCATAAGCCTAGAAAAATAGACTTGAGCCAAACTATGAACAGTTTACAATGTCAAACATATAAGTTTAATATTTTACCCTAGAGGCAGAATGGAAACATAGAGGCCTATAGAGTTAAGGCAGTGATACGGTCAGGCTTGAGCTTTAAGAATATCAGTCTTACAGTTCTTAGTTTGATGAATTTCTTAAGGAAGAGGCTAAATAAAAGGAGAATAATTGGGAGGCTATTCCAGTAGTCTCATTTTCATGTCTGAGAGTTTTTAGCTTCTTTCAAGGTCCAATCAGGTACCATCTAGTTCAGGAATTTTTCCTGACTCTGATTGCTATAGTGGCACTGGTCTCTCGGGCTACTTCCTCAATTCACCCTCCTATACACAAACTGAGTCCTCAGTAGCAACTATACTTGAGATTTCCATGTAAGTTTAGCAGGTTTTCATATGAAGACTCCAATATGTAAATCTGTTTGATCATAGCGTTTTGGATTCACATGTGGCTGGTTGTCTGCTTGTAACAAATACAGGAGATAGAGAATGGTTTCCCATGGTATGATATGTAAAGTATATAAAGAGAAACAAGAAAATGGATCCCTTGGTGCAATGCTTTACCAGCAGACGAGTGTCCTGGTAGCAGGTTAATAGGAAGAAGATCATGGGTAAATTACCTGTAAAATATTAGAAGACTATTCAAGTACAATTTATACACATGGAGTAAAAAGGTGACTTACAACTCCAGGCACTTTGTTGTCTAGAAATTCTTTCTTGAGTCCATAGTTGTCCTTCTTGTCTTTAAAGCTGTTTCCTATTTTAGGTCATTATTTTTGCATCAGTTTGTCCTTGGTGTAGTTCTCTGTTCCTAATATAAATGCCTGTAGGAATACCACAGTTTTGCTGGCCTCCCAGGATACTAGGACTTTCCAAACCTTAATTAATAGAATTCTTCCTGGACTTCTTGATCTGGAGATTGTTGTATTGTGACCTACTTATAGAAGGAAACATATAAGAAGTAATCCAAACAGTAGGCTTGCTAGACAGAACATGTGCTCAACAGTCTGGGGCCAAAAGTAGGAACGCTGCCCATCTTTCACAAGACATCTTGTTCAAGTTTAGAATAACTTTCAAAATCCAAAAAAGTAAAAGGTGAGGGGGTAAGTCACCCCTATTGTATATGTACCGAGCTTTTACTCATGAGTCAATTAGGGGAATCTTTTTCATCTCACATTGCCAAATCCTTATTTCTGACTCTTCTGGCTCAGAAGTTAGTTAGTTGTTGTAACACAGTAAAAGTTCCTGCACAAGACCAGAAATAAGCTCTTACCAAGTTTCTACATGGTAGACTGGAAACAAACAGAGAATATCTGTGCATGTTTTATATGATCCACCAAAATGGGCAAATATAAATATGTACAATGAACTTCTTACTTTAGTGTCCCATCTGTCCTCAAATTTTATTATGTTTACCTATCTATGCATATGATTTGTCTTTAAACCACTACCTCCTCCCCAATTGTAAGCTCCTTGAGGCCAGGTACCATTTTTTCTGTTGTTGTTTTGGTTTGTTTGGGGTTTTTTTGTCTATTGCTGAGACCTAGGATACTACCTTGCACATAGTGACCACTTAATAAGTATTTAGATGTGTGTTAAATGGAGGACAGGGTAGAGAAAGAAATATTAGCTAATACAAGCATGCTGAAAAGTTTTAATATAATGTACAGTTTAAATATGAAAATATATAATCATATATATAATGATTAATATATGCATACAGCTTTCAACAGCCCATATGAAGAAGTTCACATTTTAAAGCTACTTTAAAAAAATAGTATGCCCCAGAGTTGTCTTCTCTTCTTTTGTGTTTATAGTGTCCATAAAATTTCTGACAACTAAAGAAATAGAAAGAAGGAAAATAGGTAATAAAAAATCATAAATTGTACCCAGCAATGATAATATGCCAAGTGTTTCTTTTTTCAGTCCACTATGGAATGATTAGATAAGATACAGTGATTATGCATGGTCTCAGGACACAGATTTCCTTCTATAAGCATTCATAATCAGAAGAAAAATCAATAATTCTCTAAATCTCTGCGACATTTCATTCTACAAAAATATTTTTAAAGAAAAAGACATAAAATAAGTAGAAATTGATACACATATTTGAAAATGGGATAAAATGGAAAGATTATAAATTTTTATTTCAGAGGGCACAACTTCAAATCTCATTTCTTCTATTTACTTCTTGTTTAACTTTGAGGAAGTCACCTAAACTTTTTCAACTTCAATTTGCTTAACTGTAAAATTAAGACAGTCCCAAGCTAGATAGTCTCAAAAATCTGTGACCTCTCTCAATCCTACAATTTCATATAATGAATATGCTCATTTGACCCAAGGCAATATAATACTAAGTTTGCTTATAGTATGAGATTTTCACATTGAATTTGAGGTAAATGGGAACTCAAATTATAAGCTAATTGCACAAAGTAAATTCTAGTCAAAAATAAAACAAACTCATGACAATAAAATACTGTCTATTGAGCCTGTGGGTCAGACACGTTCTAGTTTTTAAAATTTGTTTTCAGTTTTCTACAATCACTTCCATAAGTCTTAGATTTCTCACCTTCTCTCCCCTCTCCATCCCTGAGATGGCATGCAACCTTACATGACTTTTATGCATGCATTCCTATCAAGCGCATTTTCACATTAGTCATCTTGCGTAGAGGAATTAGAATGAATGGGGGAAACCATGAGAAAAAACAAAACAAAACAAAACATAACACAAGAAAAAATATTATGCTTCATTCTGCATTCCAATTCCATATTTCTTTCTATGGATATGGATAACATTTTGCCTCAAGAGTCCTTTGGAAATGTTTTAGGTCCTAGCATTTCTGTGAAGGGCTAAATCTACCAGAAAAATTCCTCACACACTGTGGTTGTTACTGTGTACAGTATTCTCCTGGTTATGCTCATTTCACTCAGCATCCATTCATACAAATCTTTCCAGGTTTTTCTAAAGTCCATCTGTTCATCATTTCTTAAAGTACAATAGTATTCCATTACATTCATACACCACAATTTGTTCAGCCATTCCTCAATTGATGGGCATCCCCTCAATTTCTAGTTCTTGGCCACCACAAAGAGAGCTGCTATAAATATTTTCATACATGTGGGACCTTTTCCCATTTTCATGCTCTCTTTGGAACACAGTGCTACAGGCAATATTGCTGGATCAAAGGGTATGCACATTGTTGTAGCCCTTTGGGCATAGTTCCAAATTGCTGTCCAGGATGGTTGGATGAATTGACAACTCTACCAACAGTGCATCAGTGTTCCAACTTTTCCACGTCTTCTCCTATTTTATCATGTTAGCCAATCTGATAGGTGTGATATGGTACCTCAGAGTTGTTTTAATTTGCATTTCTCTAATCAATAGTGATTTAGTGCATGCTGTATATGACTATAGATAGCTTTAATTTCTCTCTCTGAAAACTGCCTGTTCACAATCTTTGACCATTTGTCAATTGGGGATCAAACAGGTTCTAATACATGATGGGGACAAGGGGAATTTCCTACCATTTAATCATGAGGGTGGACTACAGAGCATATGATTATATTATACATAGATCCTTACCTATGAAGAAAAAAAAATGATTCACAGGTTTGTAGTAAAGCATAAAATGTACTAGGATTACTTAAGCACACAGTTGTTAGGAAAATTTGTAAAATACTCAATCCCTCTGAAATCATTTGTCATATGTAATCTTAATTATTTTCAGCTAATAGTTAACATGGGTTTCAGTAGAGTAAGGGACAGTGGATAGTGGTCAAATCTAGTTAGATGAATCTCTCCATTGGTATTGAAAATCTGCAATGACCTCAAACCTCCCCCTGCTAAAAAAAAAAAAAAAATCAAAACATTTTTGGCTTTTGTTTTGACTAAGCCATATTGAATAAATTTGTCAAAGAATATTCAATTTTGTCATAAATAGACCAAACCATCAAGCAACAGCCATCTTTTCAAAGGCAAACTAAATGAAACTACACCAATAGTAAGAATAGGAAAGGCAATTAAGAGAACTGAAAGCCTAGGAAAGATACTGTGAAAATAAATGTCCGTACATCAGAGAATCAAATTGCAAGTCATTCAAAGAGTAATTTTGTTCTACAATGATTTATAGACATGAAACAGCACCAAAATATATGGGTACATACATGCAGATAGATAGATATATAGATAGATTGATTGATAGATAGATAGATAGATAGATAGATAGATAGATAGATAGGTAGGTAGGTAGGTAGATGATAGGATGATAGATTCTTTGGAATTGCATTTTTATTCCAAAAGAAGTTTGGAGTTTATTAAAAGTACAATGCAAAATCTCTAATGTAGACTAATCTGTTCTCTTCCTCCTATTCAGTTCTGGTCCCTGTTTCATTGCCCAGCTGCATACTGATATACCATTCCTAAGGACCTTCTATGTAATGGTATAAGATAGTTTGGACAATACATATTCATCCACTTGATTTTGCCACGGTAAATAGCTAGCTGAAACTTTTTAAAGAAAGTATATTTCTTATTTAGGAACTTCTGTAACATTCTAAGGTTTGACATAATCAGTACAATATCATCTGTAAACTAGAATATCAAGATAACTTCACTATCTTCCATTTGATCTCAATCTAGACAGCTATCATGAAAGTGGCAAACATATGCATCTCCATGTAATGGTTTGCCTAATACTAATAATTAGAGGATTATTGAAGAAAGTTATTTCAATTTACATGTTTTTCACTATATTCTGTATGATAGTAACATATGCACTGAAAAGATTTTTTTAAAAGACAGCCTTTAATGAAGAAATTTATCCTGCCAAAACAATTCTTTTAATCAACAAATGGGGAGGGGGGGACAGAGCCAAGATGGAAGAGTAGAAAGACGCACATACCCTAGCTCTTCCCCCTCAGCCCATAAAATACCTGTAAAAAATGACTCTCAACAAATTCTAAAGTAGCAGAAGCCACAGAAAGACAGAGTGAAAGAGATTTCCAGCCCAGGGCAGCCTTGAAAGCCAGTGGGAAAGCACTGTCCCACAGGGTGTGAAACAGAATGCAGCCTAGCCTTGGCTGTGTGGTGCTGGGAGGAGCAGGACCCATAGCAGACCTCAGGGGTCGAATCCCCAGCAGAAATGTCAGTTTTCAGATCCCTCAACCCACAAGAATTGAAAGAAGCTTCAAAAGTCAGTGAGAAAGCTTTTTCACTTTGGTGACAAGGGAGCAGGCTCCTCTCCTAGTTCTGGTGCCAGGAAGCAGCAGTAGCAGCCGTGGCAGCAGCATCATATACTTGTAGAGCCTTCAGCCTCTGGGGGAATTGAGCCACTGATCTGGGTCTCAGACCTAAGTGGTGGCCCACATTCCACCTAAAGCCTCTGGGGAAATTGATCAGCTGATCTGAATCTCAGTCATAAGTCTGGCCAGGGACTAAACTTCTCTCCTTTGATTGTGCCACCTTGGAAGAACTTAGAACTTTCAGGTCCCCAGAGCACACCCTCCTCTTGACAAAGGACTCAAAAGTCAAGTAACTGGTTGGGAAAATGCCCAAAAAAGGAGAAAAAAATAAGGCTATAGAAGGTTACTTTCTTGGTGAACAGGTATTTTCTTCCATCCTTTCAGATGAGGAAGAACAATCCATACTGTCAGAGGAAGTCAAGGCTTCTGCATTCAGTGCCTCAAAAATAAATATGCAAAGGTCTCAGGCCATGGAAGAGCTCAAAAAGTGAGTCAACAGCTTGCTAAAAGAGACCCAAAAACGCTGAAGAAAATAACACCTTTAAAAATACACTAATCCAAAAGGCCAAAGAGGTCCAAAAAGCCAAGGAGAAGAATGCTTAAAAAACAGAATTAGTCAAATGGAAAAGGAAGTTCAAAAACTCACTGAAAAAAAATAGTTCTTTAAAAATTAGAATGGAGTAAATGAAAGCTAATGACTTTATGAGAAA
This sequence comes from Notamacropus eugenii, assembly GCF_028372415.1. NCBI lineage: Eukaryota > Metazoa > Chordata > Mammalia > Diprotodontia > Macropodidae > Notamacropus > Notamacropus eugenii. The sequence continues at coordinate 156,744,970 of NC_092874.1, forward strand.
CCAAGAAATTACAAAACAAAATCAAATGAAAATAAAATAGAACATCATGTGAAATATATAACTAGAAAAACAACTGATATGGAAAAAAGATCCAGGAGAGACAATTTAAAAATTATGGGACTACCTGAAAGCCATGATCAAAAAACGAGCCTAGATATCATCTTTCATGAAATTATCAAGGAAAACTGCCCTGACATTCTAGAACCAGAGGGCAAAATAAATATTGAAAGAATCCACCAATCACCCCTTGAAAGAGATATGAAAAGAGAAAGTCCTAGGAATATTGTAGCCAAATTCCAGAGTTCCCAGGTCAAGGAGAAAATATTGCAAGCAGCTAGAAAAAACAATTTGAGTATTGTGGAAATACAATCAGGATAACACAGGATCTGGCAGCTTCTACATTAAGGAGTTAAAGGGCTGGGAATATGATATTCCAAAAGTCAGAGGAAGTAGGACTAAAACCAAGAATCACCTACCCAGAAAAACTGAGTATAATACTTGAAGGGAAAAAATGAACATTCAGTGAAATAGAGACCTTCCAAGCATTCTTGATGAAAAGACCAGAACTGAATAGAAAATTTGACTTTTAAACACAAGTCTCAAGAGAAACATGAAAAGGTCAACAGGAAAGAGAAATCATAAGGGACTTTCTAAAGTTGAACTGTTTACATTCCTACATGGAAAGATAATATTTGTAACTCTTGAGACATTTCTCAATAAATGGGTAGTTGGAGGGATTACACGCACACACACACACACACACACACACACACACACACACACACACACACATATATATATATATAGAGAGAGAGAGAGACAGAGAGACAGAGAGTGCAGGGTGAGGTGAATAAGAAGGGATGATATTTAAAAAAAATAAGGGGTGAAAGAGGAATGTTTTGGGAGGAGAAAGGGAGAAATGGAGTGGGACAAATTATCTCTCAAAAAAGAGCCAAAAAAAGCTTTTTCACTGGAGGAGAAAAGGGGGAAGGTGAGAGGGAAAAAGTGAAGCTTACTCTCTTCACATTTGGCTTAGGGAGGGAATAGCATGCTCACCCAATTTGGTATGAAAATCTATCTTACACTACAGGAAAGTAGGGGAGAAGGGGACAAGTGGGGTGGGAGGGATGATAGGAGGGAGTAATTAAAAGTAAACACTTTTGGGGAGGGACAACTTCAAAAGAGAGAATAGAATAAATGGGGGAGCATGATAGCATGGAGGGAAATATAATTAGTTTTACACAACATGACTATTATGGAAGTCTTGCAAAAAACTATATATGTATAGCCTATGTTGAATTGCTGGACTTCTCAGTGGGGATGAGTAGGGAGGGAGGGGAGAGAGATAAGTTAGAATTCAAAGTTTTAGGAATGAATGTTGAGAATTGTTTTTGCATACAACTGAGAAATAAGAAATACAGGTAATGGGGTATAGAAATCAATCTTGCCCTACAAGAAATGAGAGAAGATGGGGATAAGGGAAGGGAGTGGTGTGATAGAAGGGAGGGCATATTGAAGGAAGGTGGAATCAGAATGCAGGACATTATGATGTAGGTGGAGGGGAGAGATGGGGAGAAAATTTGGAATTCAAAATTTTGTGGAAATGAATGTTGAAAACTAAAAATAAATAAACATTTAAAAAAACAAATAATTTCAGTATTATTTTTATATTGTATGCTTCACAATCATGTCACAATAAATGGATATACAACAGTACAAAATTGTTTGCCAAAACGTCTCTGCCCCTTTATCATACTTTCCTCAAGTAGGCTTTAAGATTTCGTAAAAAAAAAAAGAAAAAAGAAAGAAAAAGAAAAGGAGAGGAAGAAGAAGAAGAAGAAGAAGAAGAAGAAGAAGAAGGCAAGTGAGATACAAGATGAAAGTGTGAACAAAGAGGAAAATCAAATGAAAGATGTATGTTCAAGAATGTGTGTATGTGTTTGTGTGTGTGTGCACGTGTGTGTGTGTGTGTGTGTGTGTGTGTGTGTGTGTGTGTGTGTGTAAGCATAGAGGACATAAGGGCAAGTTTGTCAGCAATAAAGACAGAGCTAAAAATAGGAAATGATTAGGGATAATTAAAGGACAATTTTTTCAGAGGAGATAAGAGGAAATGACATCAAGGACAAAGGCAGACCAGTGGTATTTCCAAAGAGACAAGTCACCTTTGAAATCTAGAACTGATTTAACTTCTTCTGAAGATGGTTGGATCCTAAGAATCTTGAGGGATTCATGATGAGTATGGCTAGAGCCTTATTTAATTCATTTATGTTTTCAGTTTTTGCTTCCTTTTAGGAAAATAAATTCTACTTGTTTGCACACAACTGTAAAGTCACACCTACAATAACTACTTCTTTCAATATTAAAAAAAACAAAACAAAACACATTTTAGTTCCAGGATTCTAGGGTTTAGTAAAGAACTTTTTGTCCCTTGTTTCTTATCCTTTGGTCAATTTGTACTGTTCTACACACAAGACTGGGCACACAAAGCAAATACTATCTGATAATGATGATATTCACAAATATTAATAAGAAATCTAAAATAGAGATGAATATACTATAATGTGGACCAGGGGTTGGAAACGTGAGTGATGTATAAATAAAATTCGATGATCTGCTTTGGATTCATGGGACACTGATACAACTCCTAAACAATTTAATTTTAAAGAATAGTGATAAGAACACACATGAGCATAATTCATGTTTCCTTGTAAATATGAATTATTGCTATAAAGTTAGATTTTACATGTTGTATGGAAAAAATGGCATTTCCCCGTATCATTTCTAGTTTTGAAAAGTCTTGAATCTGTTACAGCTTAAGTTTTGTTCTAGCACATAGATGAGCCTCTACTTAAAATGAGATTATGAAGTATAGATTGCCACAGGTCCATAATAAAACTAGCTGGCAAAAGAAATGGAAAACACACCAGGAAATTAGGGAAGAGAGTATTCACTTCCTTTGATCTCACATGGAAATGTCTACCAGCTTATTTGTAACAATGCTTTATTGTTGTTTTTCTTTTTTTTTTAATAAGACAATTTTCAACTATTTTCAACCGCAGGATGGATTGGGAACTCACGGATCAATTGTCTAAATCAATTTCTCTCCCACTGTTTGTATTAATAACAAATGCTACTTAAGTACCTTCTTTTTTTCCCTTCAGTGGAATCAACATTGTTTGCTGAAGATAGAATTCAATCTGCACAAATAATTTCAATTTAAGGAAAAATCCTGAAAAGAACTGATAACTTTTGACCTCACAAATTGCTAAATTAATGTAAAATTTGACAGGGCAGTTCTCCATAAATTAAACATAGGAAAACATTAAAACATCATCTAGGGATTTGATTAAATGCTTACTAGGTATTACCTTTACCTTTATCTTTAAGATATTAATACCTTACTAGATATTAGTTTGCTAATATTATCTATATTTCTCTTATCAATAGGGTTTTCATGGTAAGAGTGATTCCATTTGTAGAGGAAATCTGATATAATAGGCTATATACAGAGTCAGTGACATAAACATATAATGATCTGGTCAAATTGGTGAATAAATGTTTTATTTTTCTAATATATTTTAAAGAAGTACAATCCAGTACTCTAGAAGCTCATATACAAATGGCAATTCTCATATAATGAATAAAAGCTAACTGATTCAACTAATACTTCCAACTAAGTAAATGATATTTTTCTAAAGCCTGCACTCTGAGTTCTGGTTTTAGTGAATGCTGATAAAGATCAAGTTTAGTGTCATACATAATTCTTAGATTTTTGATTAGTAACATTAATCATTTCTTTAGTTGTTCTTCAATCATATTCAATATGTCCCACTCTTCATGAGCCCATTTGGAGTTTTCTTAGCAGAGATACTAGAATTGCTTGACTTTTACTTCTCCAACTCATTTTACAGATGAGGAAACTAAAGCAAAGAGGGTTAAGTGACTTGTCCAGTCACAAAACTAGTAAGTGTCTGAGGCCAGATTTGAACTCAAGAGGAGTCTTCCTGATTCCAGGCCCAGCATTCTATCCACTGTACCACCTAATTGTCCTTCTTAGTAGTTAGGTGTCATGGTAAGAGAATTTGAAGATCTTCTCAGCCCCTAGGCGAATGTGAGCTACTTTGAGTTTTGGCCCAGTTCACAGCTTGAGTCACATGAAGCCTGTGGTGGGAGGAGCTTACTGAATGGGTAAAGCAGGAAGAATGCAGCAGGAAAAGAAAGCAACATAGAGTTGAGAGAGAGAGAGGAGCAGAGCTGAGGCAGAGCAGAGCAGCTAGTATGAGGGAGTGATTTTTGCCAAAGGGAGCTTGTTTGTGGGGAAGCCTAAAAGAGGGAAGGCTTGAGGATGACTGTACTCCCTTCATTGGTAACATATACAAACTTCATTGTTACCATGGTGGAACTGGCTTTCTGGAAACTGAATAAATATTCTGGTTTTATCTTTGAAGAAGAGAGTTTACATTTTGCAAATTTACCCTGGAAATACATATGCATATCCATAGTAGCTGCTGTGGGTATCACATTGGCACTACATTAGGTGATAACAAATAAAGGGTCTTAGACAGGACATCAGATTTGATTGATATAAGATCCAACGGACTTAAGTTCTCTTCCTAGTTACACAGAACTCAACCTATCCATGCCTACTCACCCTGTGTGATCCTTTTTCCCATCCTCCCATGAATCCTCCATTAGCAGCTCATTCAATATTCTAGGGCCTTCTTTTTTCATCCCTTGACATTGCATGGATACCAATGGGGCATTAGGGCTACCCATTGGTTATCTGTTATTCCTGTCTCATGATTTTGTTTAATTTTTATTTTTTTTAATTTTCTTGTCATTTTCCCATTTTATTTTGTTGTCATACAGCTCTTGATGATATCTTTATATTGGTTCCTGGGTATAATTTTAAATAGGTAATATGTTATAAATTATTTTTCTCTACCAAACACTTTTCAGTGTTTTCAGTTTTCAGTGACCCTAAACATCAAGCAACCAAATCTCAACTTGGATATGATATTATCTAGTCTATCTACATCAAACAAGATGACATATGTAAAGAATTCTTCAAATGAAAATACTTTGTAAATATTAACTATAATCATCATCATTATTCCCCTGAAAGGTTTTAATTTTATCTGATAAATTCATGGAGAAAAACATATAATCTCAGTGGGCTTAACTGCTCTGTCACTCAGTAAGAGTTAGTTAGCTACTGTGTATCAGAAGCTGTGCTAAGCGCTAGGAGTACAAAAGCAGGCAAAACATAAGCATCCTTCAAGGATCTAACAATGTGAGAGAAAATAAGTGAAAGAATATGTAAAAACAAGCTATGTACAGGATAAATAAGAAATAATTAATAGAGGAAAGGTACTAGAGCTAAGAAGGATTGAGGAAGCCTTACTTTAGAAGATGGGATTTTAGCTGGGACTTGAAGGAAGCCAGAAAAACCAGGAGGCAGAGATGAGAAAGGAACATATTACAGTTATGGGGTACAGCAAAAGAAAATATCTGGAACCAAGAGATGGAGTGTCTTATTCATGGAACAGCAAGGAAGCCAGTGTCACTGGATTGAATTATACTTGGAGTGTATAAGGTTTAAGAAGACTGAAAAGGTGTAGGGGGAGGAAACAAGTTTTGAAGGGCTTTGTATAGAGAATTTTATATTTTATCCATTAGGTGATAGGGAACCACTGGAGTTTTTTGAGTATGGGTATAACAGGGTTGAATCAGTGCTTTAGGAAAATCACTTTACCAGCAAAATGGAAGATGGATTAGAGTAAGGAGAGACTTGTTGCAGCCAGATCCACAAACAAGCTAGTACAATAGTGCATGTGTCAATTGATCATGAAGGTATGCACCAGGGTAGAGATAGTACAAGAGGAAAGAAGAGGGATTATTTGAGAGACGTTGCAAAGTTGAAATCAACAGTCCTTAGCAAAAGTTTGTATGTGTGGGTAGAGGGTAGCGGTGGATTTTAATACCTGTCACGCAATAAGGGATTGACTTGTGGTTCCAGATCATAGAATGTTCATTGTAGTGAGCCTGTCACCTTGGAAACTGTTAGAGAGACATATGCTTTGGTCACTTAATAAACAAATGTGACCCAAGGCTTCTGGTTTGTCTTCATATACCTTTGTATCTCTTCCTCTATCCATGATGAAGGACTGAATGAAAGGGAATGATTAATAAGCAACAAAATAGGGTCACTCAGTACACTTTCAAAGGAGAGAGACATGTTGCTTTCATTTTCTTCTTCCTCTCTTCTGAAATTATGGTTTGGGACTAAGGGAAACTCACTCAAGGTTCATGTCTTTTCTCCATGCCAACATACATGGCCTATTTTCTAATAGATGGTCATCATCTCCTCCAGGAAATTAGAGAGTAGCAGTGGGGAAAACCTTTCACAGGGCAGCAAGAACCCTTGAATAATCCAGACATTCCCAAACTTCACCATTAGGCTTGAAAAATCTACCTGTCACTCTTGTCATCCCCCATGCCTGGCACACTCTCCAACTCCCTTCCCAACTCCTTTAAAGTCCCAGAATTCTCATCAGTATCAGCGACAACAGCAGAGGGTACTTCTGGAGTTCCTGGCCCAGAGGCAGCTAATACAAAACTCCCAGAAGCCTGGCAGAGTACACCCACCCCCACACCCATTGGAAGAAGAATCCTACCTTGGCAAAGAGTTAGAAAGTCATGTATTTGGCTAGGGACATGAGCAAAATGCATAAAAACCTCAGACTATAGAAGCTTACTTTGTTGACAAAGAAGATCAAAATACAAAACCAGAAGAAGACAGCAAAGTCAAAGCTCTTACATTCAAAGTCTTCAAAAAAAATGTGAATTGGTCTTAGGTCACAGAAGGATTCAAAAAGGAATTTGAAAATCAAGTAAGAGAAGCAGAGGAAAAACTGGCAAGAGAAATGAGAGTGATGAAAGTAAATCATGAAAAATGAATCAACAGTTTGCAAAAGGAGACGTAAAGAAATAATAAAGACAATAACACCTTAAAAATAGACTAGCCCAACTGCAAAAGTACAAAAAGCTAATGAGGAAAAGAATGCCTTAAAAAGCAGGATTGGCCAAATGGAAAAGAAGGTCCAAAAGCTCACTGAAGAAAATGATTCCTTCAAAATTAGAGTGGAGCAAATGGAAGCTAATTACTTTATGAGAAATCAAGAAATTATCAAACAGAATCAAAAGAATGAAGAAACAGAAGACAATGTGAAATATTTCATTGGAAAAAAATCACTGACCTAGAAAACTGATCCAGGAGATATAATTTAAAAATTATTGAACTATTGAACTATGTGAAAACCATGATAAAAAAAAATGCCTTGGCATCATCTTTCAAGAAATTATCCAGAAAAACTGCCCTGATGTTCTAGAATCAGACAGTAAAATAGAAATGGAAAGAATCCACCAATCACTTCTTGAAAGAGATCTCAAAAGGAAAACTGTTAAGAATATTGCAGGTAAATTCCAGAGTTTTCAGATCAAAGTGAAAGTATTATAAGCAGCAGGAAAGAAACAATTTAAGTATTGTGGAAATACAATTAGGATAACATAAAATCTAGCAGTTTCTACATTAAGGGATCAAAGGACTTGGAATATGGTATTCTGAAGGTCAGAGGAGATAGGATTAAAACCAAGAATCTCCTACCCAGCAAAACTGACTACAAGACTTCAGGGGGGGGAAATGTAATTTCAGAGAAATAGGGGACTTTTAAGCATTCTTGATGAAAATACCAGAGATGAATAGAAAATTTGACTTACAGATAAAAGAATAAAGAGAAGCATGAAAAGATAAACAAGAAAGACAAATCTTAAGGGAATTATTAATGATGAACTGTTCACATTCCTATATGGAAAGATGATATTTGTAACTCACAAGATCTGTTTTAGTATTAGGGCAGTTGGAAGAAATATAGATAGATAGATAGATGGATAGATGGATAGACAGATAGAGATGATAGACAGATGTCACAGGGTGAGTTGAATATGAGGGAATGATATCTAAAAAATAAAATTAAGGAGTGAAACAGGAATATATTGGGAGTAGGAGGAAAGGAGAGATAGAATGGGGTATATATATATGTATATATGTATATATATATATATATATACATATATACATATATATATATATGTATGTATAAAAGAGCCAAGGAAAAGGTTTCACAATGGAGGGGAAGAGAGGGCAGATGAGAAGGAATGAGTGAACTATACTCTTATCAGATTTGGTTTAAGAAGGCAATAACATACACATTCAATTGGGTATCTTATCTTGCAGGAAGTTAAGGATGAAGGCGATGAGCGGGAAAAGAATGATAGGAGGGAATGAAGGTTGCAGGAGAGGTTAGTCAGAAGCAAACACTCATGAAAAGGGACAGGGCCAAAGGAGAAAATAGAATAAGTGGGGGGTAGGATAGGATGGAGGGAAATATAGTTAGCTTCTCACAACATAACTGTTATGGAGGTGTTTTGCATAACTACACATGTATATCTGTATCGAATTGCTTACCTTTTCAATAACGGTGGGTAGAGAGGGAAGAAGGAAGAGAATTTGAAACTCTAAAATTTAAAAAAAAAATGTTAAAAATTTTGTTTTTATATGCAACTGGGAAATAAGATGTATAAGCAAAGGGGGGTGATAGAAATCTACATTGCCCTACAAGAAAGTAAGGGGGAAGGTGTTAAAGGGGGTTAATCAAAGGAAGAGCAGACTGGGGGAAAGAGTAATCAGATCACACACCTTATTGGAGTCAGGGTAGGGGATAGATGGGGAGAAAATTTGGAACTCAAAATCTTGTGGAAATGTATGTTGAAAACTAAAACTAAACAAATATAAAAAGAAGGAAAAAATCTACCTTTCATGATTTCTATTTATTAATTTATGCTTACAGAAATATCCAGAAGACAGACAAGTCTGTTAGAACAATGAGACTCAGGTTCAGACTCACCTAAGTGAGTTATTTGACTTATTTGCATGTGTTAGCAGCAATTATACCTGCTAAACATTCAAGATGGCAAAAATTCCCTCTACTCTGTCACAGGAATTCTAAAGAAAAACTGTTTAAAGTCCTATGCTACAAATTCAAAAAAGAAGAAAAAGACAAAGAATACAGAAGCTGTCTGCCTTTTAAATGTACCCATGCATACCCAGTGTCCCAAAAGTCTCAGTGCTGTTTTAAGCTTAATTTGCTTTAAACAGCAGTGAATCTTTTGGGACACACTGGAGTTATTTGAGAATATTTTTTTTTCTTTCTAAGGTGGTAGAATTAGGTATGGCATAGTGAATGGAGTGTTGGACTTTGAGTTAAGACAATCTCAATTTGGGTGTTGGAGTCAAGATGGTGGAGTAGAAGCAGGCACCTGCTAGAGTTTTCCTTCCAAACCCCACAAAAAACCTACAAAAATGACTCTTTACAAATTCTAGAGCAGCAGAAACCACAAAATGGTGGATTGAAACAAATTTCCAGCCCAAAATAATCTGGAAGGTCAATAGGAAGGGTCTGTCACACCAGATTGGAGGGCAGAGTGCAGTTCGGAGTGGGCCCTGCCATGAAGCACAGAGCTGGAGCAGGCCTTAGGGGACTGAATGGCTGGTGGCTGCTGTGGTTCACAAACTTCTTCACCCACAAATGCTAAAGACAGCTTCAAAGGACAGTTGGAAGGGTCTCTCAACTTACTGACAGGGGGTGGTCCAGCCTCAGCCCCAGCACTGGTCACAGCCCCAGGGCAACAGCAGCCACTGCTGAAGAGAAGACTACTTCAGGAGTCCTCCACTTAACAAAGAGCTCAAAAGTCAAGCATTTGTCAGGGAAAATGAGCAAATGTGGGAAAATGAAACAGCTTACAGATTCTTACTTTCTCAGTGAAGAGGTATTTTTTTACATCATTGGTGACAAGGAAGATCAAAACATACAATCAGAAGAAAACACAGTCAAAGCTCTTGCATCCAAAATCTCTAAGAAAAATATGAATTGGTCTCAGTACATTGAAGAGCTCAAAAAGGATTTTAAAAATCCAGTAAGAGAAGTAGAGGAAAAATTGGGAAGAGAAATGAGAGTGATGAAAGAAAATCATGAAAAACAAGTCAACCCCCAAAACGCTGAAGAAAATAAAAGCTTTAAAATTAGACTAACCCAAATGGCAAAAGAAGTCCAAACAGCCAATGAGGAGGAGAATGCCTTAAAAACAGAATGGGTCCAATGGAAAAAGTGGTCCAAAAGGTCACGGAAGAAAATAATTCCTTAAAGATTAGAATGGAGCAAATGGAAGCTAATGACTTTATAAGAAATCAAGAAATTATAAAACAAAACCTAAAGAAGGACAATCTGGTTTTGAATCCTGCCTCAGACATTTACTATGTGACTCTGGGTGTCACTTAAATATATACAGCCTTCCTCACTCTTCAAATAATAACATGAATATCTACCTTTCTGGATTGCTATGAGTACATATGAAGTACTTCATAAACCTGAAAACACTAGATAAACATTGCTATTATTAGGAATAGTGACTAGACCTATTGCCTCATTGGTACAAGGCAATCAGAAGAATAAATGCTCTTTATCAATGAAGGATGTCACATTCTCTGCAACTTTGAGTCTCAGAAAGATGTCTAGAGTTCTGTGAGATTGTGACTTAGGCAGGGGTATAAAGCTAATCTGTCAAGACTGGGATTTGAATCCATTCTTCCTAACCTCAAAACTAGCTCTCTATACATTATACCATCCTTACTTCCAGCTATTATTGTTAAATATTTGCATATAAATATTAAATAATAGTTATTAGGTTTTTTTCAAGCTTTATTTCACAACTTTTTGGCATCAAAATAGTCTGGGGATAAAAGATAAAAACTAATTAAACCATTTCTGCTATAATCTCACTTTGGATCAAAAAAATCTTAAGAGAACTCATGAAATTAGGGTTCATTGCAACACAACCTAAAAATGATTAGATGTGATTATCTCTACAATCCTTCTGTTCCAAATATCCTGCCCCATTTGAAATGCCTAACATTGAAATGATAACAGAACAATAAATGGTCACCTTTCCATTATTTCACAGCTGTATTCATGAGGATTTAGTCTAAGTCAGAAATTCTTCAAGGATCTTGAATTTGGCTAGATGAATAATACCTCTGCTAAGGAGATCATAATTTACTTGCACAGTAGAAGAAAGGCTATGAGAGTTGCCATAGCTAAAAAGTCACCAATTTGAAACTGATATGATGATAAACCTCTTTGAACTTAACTAAACTAGTCCTTTGCCAACTGACACAATAGTTCATTACTAGACCTTCTTGAAGCTTTTTCAGCTTGATGAAGTAATACTAGTTGAATTCCTATGAAGTATTTTCAGATTCACTAATGAAATCATAATCCGAAGAACACAATGTATAATCCATTTATGCATATATAAGCATTCCTGAAGGGTTAGATTAAGTAATTGAGAATTCAAAAACTAATAAACTGATAATGCACCAATGCTGGTAGGGAGTTTATTAAGGAAAATTGATATCCGTAATGTCAACTAACTGTTTTCATACTATACCTTTTAACTAATTCACAAATGCACACACACGCACACACATATATGTATTATGTACATATATTTACACACATAAGTATACACATAATGTATATACATATGCATTTATACACATATATATGCAAACCCAAGTGTGTGTATATACATATATATTCATATATGTACACACATATATGCAAAATGCATGTCAACTAATCAACTGGTACCTTACATGACTATTTTGTCTGTTTTAGATGTGAATAAACTGAAGCCGAATGACTTGAAGTAACTGGTTTCCAACCATACAATGAATCAGCAGGTGATCCAGCTGAGGTTAGAATCCAGTGTTCTAATCTTTTTCCAAAAGCATTCAAAAACTACTCAACAATCAATATAAAATCAATTTGTTCACTTTATTACGGATCTGCACAAACTGGGAATATGCTAAATGAGGAGATGCTGCTCTGATAAATTAGATTAATTCATATCTTAATGTGAATTTCTGTGTTACAAATTTTTCCAGAAAGATGGAAGATTAGAAATCAAGTCTGAAGGTGATAATAATGATAATAAAGAACTAGCACCTATATATTTCATTAAATAACCTTGCATATATCAACTCATTTGATCCTCATAACAACCCTATGAGGTAGTTGTTATCATTAGCCCTCTTTAGTTTATTTAGGGGTTTAAGTGATTTGCCTACTGTTACACAACTAATAAGCATCTGAGGCAAGATACAAACTCAAGTGTTTCTGACTCGAAGTCCAGGAGTCTGTCCCTGAGTCATCAAGCTCCCTTTATTAGCCATGGAATAAGGATGTAAGCTATGAATGAAACATAAATATCAACCACTTTTAGACATTAAATCTAATTTCAAGTTGCCCAATAGACTCAGGGGAAAGAATATTGGATTTATAATCAGACATAAGGAAACCAGTTACTGGTCCAGTTACTTATTACCTGAGTACTCATGCAACTCATTTAACCTTTTTAGGTCTTCCCTTCCTTATTTGTAAAATGAAGTGGATGGAATAAATAATTTCCCAAACTCCTATCAATTTTAGATCCTATGACTTATGAAATTTTCAGAAATAACTGACACTTTGCTGAAAAGGTTGTTCAGTGGGATTAGCTTGAGGCTTAGAATCTAACTCCTGGTACTCTTAGGAAGACAACAGTCATGATGATGATGATAGCTAACATTTGTATATACTTACCATATGTCCCACACTGTGCTATGAGCCTTAGAATTATTATAACATTTGATGCTCTCAAAAACTCTGGGGGGTAGGTGCTACTATTCCCGCCCTTTTATAGATGCTGAAACTGAGGCAAACAGTAGTTAATTGAATTACTCAGGATCACAGAGGTAATGTGGCCAACTGTCTGAGGCCACATTTGAACTCTGATCTTTCTAATTCTAGGTCCAATACCCTTTGTACTGTACCAACTCACTTTCTTATAATTAATATTACATAGTATATGTTATATTTCATATATTAATAGCTACAGAAATAATTTTATTCTTATAATAACTCTGCAAGATAAGTATTATTATGCCAATCTTATCTATAAGGATATGGAGACTCAAAAAGGTTAAGTCACTTAGCCATGTTCATACAGACAGCAAGAATCTGAAGCTATATTCAAACTAAGGGCTCCCTGGCTATACTTCTAACATTTCCTTCATTAGCTTAGCCATATCAGAACTATGAATAAGGTATTTAACTTTCCTGAATCCTGTTTTTTTATCTCTGAAACAAATGTACAATGACTGAAGACAGTGAGACAACATGTGTAGCATCTTTTATAATTGCAATATATTATATAAACATGAACTGCCATTATCATTGTTATCAATGTAATAATGATGTTAGTGCTGCTACTCATAGATGATGATGGTGATGATGATGATGATGATGACAATGATGATGATGATGCTGGTGGTGGTGACGGTGATGATGATGGCAATCATTGTATGACTGTGCTTCAGTCCCTTAACCTAACTGGTTCTCAAATTCCTGATATGCAAAATAAAAGAATTATGCCAGATGATTTCTAATGCGTCTTCACATTTTGGGGGGAACCAGGACCTTGAGAACACATGGCCTTCTACGTCCTTGGATGCAGCCTTTTGACTGAGTTCAGGTTTTACAGAATCAATCTTTTATTAAGAGGATTGTTCTGTGAAGTTTGGATTAGTTTGGATTCAATCAAAGGGCCACACGTGAGGACCTAGAGCGACACATGTGGTTTCAGGGCCACAGGTTCCCCACCATGCCCTAGTCAGTGAGGCAGCACTCAGTAAGCCCTTCCCATGTGATAGGCACTATGCTCCTAGTGTTTCGTGCTTCAGTTACCCTGTATTTATTTTATGAAATATTTTTTGCCATATGTTCATATATGTTTATGTTTCTCTAGTAGAGTGGAAGTCCCTTAAGGATAGGATATATTTTGTTTTGTTTGCTTTTTATCTTTTTATATCTAACTCTTCGCATACTGCCTTGTTTATTTTCAAAAAATGCTTGTAGACAGACTGGTCAATTATTTCAGTCTCCCCCAGGTGGGGCATATCTATTCATATGATTATAGTCCATTATTTTTTGCTTCTCTTTAGCAACTTCTTAAGTGTTTTGTTAGTTATATATACAATTCTAAAGGACAGAATTGTCTAACAACAAAAGGCTGTATCTAAGTGGCATTAAACCATTCAGTGAACTCTTTGAAAATCACCCAATCAAATGGGTTGTTCAGTATCTTGAAAGGAAAAAAGATCACCTGAGGGTTGATTTGCTAACTGCTTTGTCTTTTTTAAATTCCACTGCTCCCTTTTCCAAAGCATAAATACTGTCTAAGGAAATTTTAAAGATATATTTTTTCTCTAATCAGGTTGAAGTAATGGCAATTATCTTGGTTGTTTTTATTTAGCCCAAGAACTGCATGGACAGAACTTTTTAAATAATTATTTACCATTTCTGTGAGGGGTAAATCTTTGAAGTCACCCTTGCAATATGGTATAATGGTCTGCATCTGAGTGGGATTCATTAAAATATGTTTGTTCAGCTGTGTGTAGAGGAGAGAAAAGGAGGAGTGTGCTTAAAAACTCTCATAAAGGAGTTAAGAAAAACATTTAATGAACAAAAAGGAACTAATTAACTTAAACATATGCTTCATCTCAGTTTTGGGTAATAGCTAACTGTCCTTTTATTCATTCCAACTGTTAAAAGTTCTACAGTGGAGTACAGTGGAGCTGATCATGTGAAAATAAATAAAAAGACCATTAAGAAATATTTAAGAATCTAACACACATTATTTTATCACTAATAATACTGTTTTCTTTCTAGGTATCATAATTAAAAGTTCCATTAGAATACTTGTAATACAGTGAAACCTCAATTAATAAATGAAGAATAGGTATCTTCTGATATTGAGCTGCATCTGAAGTTTTAATAGATTTAGTTAGATTCAAGATACTTAATTTGGCAATCATTTATTGTATACTATTTATGAGGCACTGTGGTAGGCACAGGGCAATACTGAGATGAAAAGCAATCTACCTGTAGACTACCTGCAATAGAGGTTGAATGGGAAATGGCCAGGTGCCAGTCAGAATCAGCTTAATAGTTATTCCCTCTATTTTCTCTTCCCCTCCTACAACCACCAGCATATGAAGAATCAGTGATGATTGTTTTCTAATACAGAAAATCAAGTGAATGAATGAGGTTAGAAAAATGGCCCCTGGGTGTTTCCAACAGAGAATGTCAAGAGCTATTGTAAGTATGGAAATAAATTGTATAAGTGTGAGTGGAGAGAGTAAATCATAGAAAGTGATGATGATGAGAATATATGATTAGCTTATAGATAGCATTTTTATCTGCGGTTATACTTTTAAGTAGAAAAAAATCAATTGGTTCAGGACCATCTCTTCCCCCCTCCCAACCTTACATCTCTCCTCTCTACCGCATGCTCCAATTATTAATTTTTTTTTTGTTCTCACTTAAGTATACACATTTATTAAGACTCCCATTAACTATTGCCATGGCTGCCAATATTTACAGTTAGGGACAGGGCAGTGAGTCTATATATAGGAATCATCCAGTCTTGGGGCCCAGATGTGCCACTAGATAAGGGGAACCCTGACAGGGCATGGATCACCTGAGTAGAACAGTAGGGGGAGGGGGAGCCCTTGCAGCACCTGGGACCTTGCCTTAAGGGGAGAGCCTCAAGGCAGAGCCTGCTGGACCCACAGCACAAGGAGGGATCCTGCCTTCAGAATGTGATGTGATTCCGAGGGAGAAAGTCTGATCATGGGGTGCATAGCACAGGATGGTCCAAGGCTACAAGTGTGGGTGATGAGCCCCCATCTTAGCTGAAAAGTTCCCCCTTTTGAGAATCGAGTCTCTTCTCCACCATCATTCCTTCTTTACTATTTCTCAGGATGATGTGTAGCTGCCTAAATACAACCTGGAAGAATCAGGATGAACAATGAAGGTTTCTACCTACCCAACCTCTACTCCAGTTTTCCCATGGAATAAGAGTGAGTACTGAGTCTTTACACTAGACATTCCATTTCTTCAAGTTTGGGTTAGGCTGAAAAGAGGGTTACACCACTTATCTCAAGTAAGAGAATCAAGAGTGGCTTCCATAGAAGGGAGGGGGAATGAACGGTTAGTTCCTCCCCCTGCCCTAGCTGAGGGTGGCCTATGGACCTCAGGTGTCCCTGGGCTGGACAGCAGCTCAGCAGTCCCTAAGCTTCTGGGATAGACCCTAGAGCCTCCCAAGCTTCCTCAGGCAGGAGGACCAGAGGTAAGGCTGACTTGTTTTCCTAGAATTCAAGGTGATTTACTTCAAAAGATGTGAGATGTCATCAGCTCAAAGGAGTCAATCAGGGTCTTTGGCTTTAGGTTATTGATGAAAGGGTTCTCTCGGACAGACAGGTGGTGCTGATTGCCACTGAAGATCAGGCGGTAGTTCACAGAGTCTCCCACAAGCCCATGATGAAGGTGATGATACTGACATACACAATGGATCAAGGCAAGGTCTTGGGGGACCTTTCAATGAGCTTGAGTAAGAGAAATGGTGTGATGACATTGTAAGTCATATGAAAGTAGTCTCCCATGCTGGGCTTGTTCAGTGGAAACCACTCTAGAGGGAAAATTATCATGGCAGTGGGGCAGCCAAAATCAAGAATCCAGTTCTGCAATATCAAATAGAGCCATAGGTCAAGATGGAAAGGTGAGCTTCCAGACCTATCTTGAGCTTTGCCTGTGGAATGGCTGCTGGGGTGGCCGCCTCCCTCTCTGTCTCCCTTTCCAGGGCCTGCAGGCCCAGGAAGAGGCAAGTGGGATCCCCACTGAGCCCAACCTGGGAGTGCAATTCCACAGGTCAGAGAGGGAAGGGAGAGCAGGGCACCCTGTGCTTGGCTGAGATACCCAGCAGCTGCGCAGTCAAACAATGTGAGGGAAGAAGGAGGTGAGGGGAGGGGGAAGGGCAGGGGAGAGGAGCGAGACAAACAGGAGCAGGGGGGAAAGGAGAGAAGGAGGAAGGAGGAAAGGGAGAAGAAATATAAAGGCTAGATTATTAATTTCTTAAGGACAAGATATCCACACTCATAGTCAACCTCTCAGTTTGCTCATGCTATGAACTTTAAATGTTGTTGCATGCCAATACACCTTAGAAGATATTGTTTGCATTCAAAGTCTACTTGGGCCTAGAACTTTGCCATTCACATATGACACATATGATGGAACCTTTTTGTCATTGTTCCCAGAATGCTGCAGCCATTCTGTGAAAAGAGTACAAGGAACTAAAGTCCTTTGTTTTCTCCTGGATAATAACAATGATAGGATCACTTCTAGGTTTCTCACCTTACTCATCTCCCATTCCAACCCCCCTAAACCCTCCTAAAGAATATTCCAGTTCTTTCTCTAAAAGGTTAAGATTCAACAGCAATAGCCCAGGGCCTCTGGTTATAAAAGTCATAAGAAGTCCACTCTATTGGAGTCTTTTCAGACTTAGAAGTCATATAAAGACCTTGAGACTCACAATACTCCCTATTGACCACAAGCATTTCTTTATGTAGATTAGCTGGGGTCAGAGGATGCAGAGAGGAAGGCTTTTTACCCAAACCAATTGTTACAGTATATAGCCCTAATGAATATCATTTTCAATCTAGCTAAGTAAAACTCTCATTAGTTATTGAATGCCCTATGAGTATTTCCTGTCCTTACAATACCAAAATTAACTAATTAATTCACTCACTAACAGAGCACCAGCATTAACCATGACTACAACAGTCTGGCTAAGGGCCAGGTAGGGGGACTTCCCCAGCTACAAATACTATCCAAATCTTTACTTTTTGTGTACCAATAACAAAAAAAAAGGTCAAATTTATTGAATACATATGAGAGAATCAACATGATTACATGAGAGATATAAGGAAGGAGAAGGATAACTTCTAAATGGAAGGATGTAGGAAAATTTAATGAAGGAGATAGCACCTGAACTGAGTTTGTAGGAAGAGAAGTAGAATATTTCAAGCTGTGAGAAATGGACTTTTAGGCAGAGGGAATGGTTTGCAAAAATGTCCCTGAAATTCAGAAGAGCAAAATGAAATCAGAAAACAGTAAGCAATCTAACGTTTCTGAAGCATAAAATGCAAAAAATAAATAATGACAAATAAATTCAGTGAAGTCTGTTGGATTGAGATTGTGGAGAAGCTTATTACCAATACAGAAAAAAAAAGAATTTTATTCAGCATTCTGTTAGGATGCTCCTACGGGATTTTATAGAGAAGCTTGATATATGAAATAGAAAGATTAAGTTGTCAGCAGAGTGAATAATATGCGAGAAAAGTGAGAGTACATGCAGAGAGACCATGTAAAAAGGGTAAGAATTAAGGTGGTGGCAGTAGAAATTCGAGGCTTTCAGAAGCAGATAAGCAGGACTTGGTAACTGATGAGAAAGAGGAGAGTTGAGAAGGAGGAAAGAAGATTGTGACATTTCTGACTATTTCACATCCCCACTTTAAAAAAAATGATGCTGTACTAGAAAAAACCACCACAAAATCCCAAGCTTAACATTGAAAACCCTTCCCAAACTATCTCCTAACTCCCTTTTCAAACTTAGCTCATATTATTTGCCATCATGTGCCCTCCATAAGAAAATAGGCCTACTTAATTGTTCCCTGTACACCAGAGGTTCCCAAACTTATTTAGCCTACAGTCCCCTTGTAAAAACAATATTCAGTTCCTGCCTGTAAATCTACATTCTTTAATTTTTAAATATTTTTTCCATTATTAAAAAAATTATAAAATAGTTTTAATGATTCATCTTAAATCTAATAATTTACTGTAAATTTATTCTTTTTTGTGCATTGAAATTTTGATGAATATTGCATCATGTAACCATAGAGTATCATGTTGTAAACAAGTTATTGCACACACATATTCCTGCCAATGCATGCTGGACTCCCCAACAATGCCCAACATGCTCACCTGCCAACACATGCTTATTAACACCAGTGGACTTGACCACTGAGCAGTTACAATTTGTGTTTTGTGTGTTTATTTGGAAAATAATGTAATCAAAATGACTTTAACCCTGTTACACAACGAATGAAACATGCACAAATGATTTTTCAAATTTTTCCTCTCTTCTTTCTTTATGCTTCCAGTGTCTCTTATTTTTATTCAATGGCCCCTCCAATTGCATTCAAAGCTATTACCACCTTCATGGATTATTCCAGCACCCCAAGGGGCTATATCACCCACTTTAGGAACCTATGTTTTCACAATCCTACATCTTCCACATCTACACTTTTGCACAAGTGATCCCTCATAACTAGAATGTATTCCTTTTCTACCTCTGATTTATATGATACCTAGCATTCATTCAAAAGTATAGCTCATAAGAAATGATGAACAGGTGGATTTCAGAAAATCCTAGGAAGACTTGTATGAACTGACGCTGAGTGAAGTGAGCAGAACCAGGAGAACATTATACACAGTAACAGCCACAGTGTGCAAGGACTGCTTGTGACAGACTTAGCAGTTCACAGCAAAGCAAGGGCCTAAAACATTTCCAAAGGACTCATGATGCAAAATGCCTTCCACATTCAGAGAAATAACTATGGAGTCAGAACTCAGAATGAAGCAGACTATTTTCTCTTTTGTTATGTTTTGCTTCATTTTTCTCATGGTTCCTCCCAACTATTTAAATTCTTCCATGCAACATGACTAATGTGGAAATGTGTTCAATGAGAATGTTTGTGTAGAGCCCATAAAAGATTGCATGCCATCATTAGGAGGGAGGGGGAAAGGAAGGGGAGAAAACTTAAAACTTCCAGAAGTGATTGTTGAAAGCTGAAAACAAATGAATGAATAAATTTTTTGAGGAAAAGTGCAGCTTAGATAAAATCCCCTATGGGACTCCTTTTCTAATGTTCCTGTTATTAGCACTCTTTCCCATTTTTAATTACTTCATATCACTTCTTCTATACTTTGTATTTATTTATAATATATTTTATGTATATAAATATATATATATATACATATATATATATATATATATATATATATATATATATATATTTTATGGCAATCCACCACTCCCAAGAATGTTAGCTTATTAAAGGCAAGAAATATATATGTGTGTGTGTGTCTGTGTGTGAGCATAAAAACCTTTACACCCCTTGCATTTACCATTGTATCTTGAATGGATTACACTGCTAGCAACCGCTTTGTGAAGTAAAAATAACTGGGAAAATAGTGCCATTAATATTCTTTTGCTTAAATAGTCTAATGATATAGAAGAAAACCATTATTTTGATCCATGTTAAAAATTGTTCTTATATGTGCTTAACACAGTTTAAGTAGCCCCTCTCATAGAGACTTTGGTTACTGTTTCTGCCCTCTTAAGAAACCACAAAGAATCTTGGCAAATAGTTAACTGTCATCTTTGAAGGAATCTGTGAGAGTCAGAAAATAATACAGAATTCCATTCCTAAGGAATGCATTATGTAATTATGTAATTCATAATAATTAATTATGTAATTAATTATCATAGGAAAATGAGTCAGAAAAAGACTTGAAGAGTTAACTGTCATGGTACTAGAAATCTTTGAGAAGTACTCAAAAAGAACTAACATAATTTCTTTCCCAATGGAGATTTGGACAATTAACTACCATTAGAAAGAATCTTTCAGAGACATGGATAATTAACTGTCATTAAAGAGCCTATGAGAGTTATGAACAGTTAAAACCCTAGAAGAAAAACTTTGTGAGGCATCTGAAGAGTTAATTTTATTTGAAATTGTGAGACACTTTAGGACAAGGCTTCTTGTATAGAGTTCAGTGGATCTGCAAACTCGGATGGGGAAAAAATGCATCTTTATTGACACTAACCACTAATTGAAATTTAGCATTTTTTTCAAGTATGAATTTACAAGTTAAAACATTATTACGGAAAGGAATTCATAGGCTTCATCAGACTGCCAAAGAAATCTATGACACATAAAAGTTAACATTTCTGAGAACTGAATTGTTGAACTGACGATCCAATGTTTTGGAGGAGTGCTAACTACAATTGCAGCTGTTGGTGAGAAAATTCTTTTCCCTGCTATTCCAAAGCACAGAGTTGGCCTTCATTCATCACAGTCAACAAATTATCTAAATATTTATCTAGAACTTTGTAGTATTGGTTACATTATTAAATTACACGGATAGTAATAATGTTATTTCTCAACCTATGAACATTCCAAGGTAATTCCCGTTTATATCTAGTAGATTGTTTTTCTAATCTAATAAAAGACTTTAATAAGCTGTGAAGCCAATAGAAATGTAAGGGAGGTTGATTAAGTATCTTTGTTGCTACGAGTACCTGGGAGGTGTTCCACCAGCCTCCCACAAAGGTGTCTAGATATACATTCTCATCTCTCTCTAGGATTACTTCGTTGTTACTGTTCAATTATTTTGTTGAATGTGGACTTCATGACTCCATTTGGGGTCTTCTTGGCGAAGGTACTGGAGTGGTTTGTCCTTTCCTTCTCCAGTTTATTTTACAGATGAGAAAACTGAGTTAAGTGACTTGCCCTGAATCACAGAGATAGTAAGGATTTGAACTTACAAAGATGAGACTTCTTATCAGTCTAGGCTCAGTGCTTTATCCACTAAATCATCCAACTTTTATATGACTATAATCAGGATCACTACAAGTGGTTTAACAAAGCACCAGTATCAGTTATTATTGTTTTTTAAAGGATGATATAGATGTCATAATATATAGCCTTGGGGGTAGAGTCAAGATGGCAGAGTAGAAGGAAGTACCTGTTTGAGCCCTCTCTTCAACCCCTCAAAGTACCTATAAAAAGGACTTTATACAAATTTTAGAGCAGCAGCCACAAAATGACAAAGTGAAGCAGGTTTACAGCTGAAAACAATCTAGAAGATTGACAGGAAGGGTCTATTGCACCAGGCTCAGAGTAGAGTGGAGCCCATGCTGAGCTGACACAGACTGGACTGGAGCAGGGCTCAGGGCACTGAATCACCAGCAGCTGTTACAGATTCCAGATTTCTTAACCCACAAAAGCTAAAGAGAGCTTCAAAGGTCAGGGAGAAAGCTCTCTCCCCTGGGTGAGAGGGAGCTTAGTCTGCTCCAGGTCCAGCCTCAGGGAAGCAGTAGTCACTGTAGCAGCAGGGCTGCTTCTGCAGCTCATTACCTACTGACTGTGGGGGAATCGAGAAGTTGATCTGTTTCATAGTCCTAAGTGGTGGTCCTAGGGTAAGGAGGAGTGCTGGCATGGCTTAGCTGTTGAGAGAGAATCCTACTTCTATTCCAGAGCAGAAAAGAATGCTTGTCGTTGCTCACAGATCAGAGCACAGGCCAAGAGAGGAATCAACACCTCTTCCTTGATTATACTACTTTGGAGGAACTGAGAACTTAGAGATACCTAGAGGTATCTTTGAAAACAGAAGCACAAAACTTCTGGTGCTTCGAGGAGTATACTCTCCACTTAACAAAGACCTCAATGTCAAAGAATTAGCAGGTAAAAGGATCAAAAAGGGGAAAAATAAGATTATAGAAGGTTACTTTCTTGGTGAAAATATATTTTCTTCCATTCTTTTGGATAAGAAAGATCAAAGCATATACTGGAGGAAGAGAGCAAGGTCAAGGATCCTACATCCAATGACTCCAAAAAAAAAAATATGAAATGGGAGGCAGAGCCAAGATGGTGGAGTAGAAAGACATATTATGGAGGCTGACCCCACACAGCCCATAAAACACCTGTAGAGAGGGACTCTCAACAAATTTTGGAGGAGCAGAAGTGGAGAACAACAGAGTGGCGGAGATTTCCAGTCCAGGGTGACCTGAAAGACCAACAGGAAATGTCAGTTGCACTGGATGAGGAACAGAGCTTCGAGTCCAGCACAGCCTTGGCCAGATGTGCACGGCTCCTGAACAGCCCTCCAGGGCGGAATCTCCAGTCGCAGAATCCCCACTCTCAGCAGCTGAGGGTCCACAGATCCCTAAACCCAGAGGCGCCAAAGGTCAGTGATGGAGTTTATTCAGCTGGCCAGGATGGGAGAAGGGCTTTCACTTTGGGCAGGCAGCAGGAGTTCTCAGGGCAGCCCCTACAGCAGCCTGAGACCATAGCTGGATCATAAAAACCCCTGGGGGCACTGAAGAGTTGAGTCTTACCTCAGTCCTGTGTAGATGCCCTGAGGCAGCGGGTCTTTGTCTCACACTGAATGGAGGCCCTGCCCCCACAGCTTGACTGAATCCCACCCCCCCCCCCCCCCCCCAGTGCTAGCTTGGTGGAACTGTAGGTCAGATGCCTGTGGAGAGGAAACACTGCTAAGATTATGGGCACAAAAATCCTTCTCTGCACCCAGACCAGCACACACTTGATTGTGCCACCTTGGAGGAACTGATATATTACAGGTCCCCAGAGAATATCCTACTCTTGACAAAGGACCCAAAAGTCAAGTAACTGGTGGGGAAAATGCCCAAAAAAGGGGAAAAAAAATAAGACCATAGGAGGTTACTTTCTTGGTGAACAGATATCTCCTCCCATCCTTTCAGATGAGGAACAACAATGCTTACCATCAGGGAAAGCCATAGAAGTTAAGGTTTCTATATCCCAAATATTCAAAATAAATATTCAATGGGCTCAGGCCATGGAAGAGCTCAAAGAGGATTTTGAAAATCAAGTTAGAGAGGTGGAGGAAAAACTGGGAAGAGAAATGAGAGACATGCAAGAAAAGCATCAAAAGCAGGTCAACACCTTACTAAAGGAGACCCAAAAAAATGCTGAAGAAATTAACACCTTGAAAAATAGTCTAATTCAATTGGCAAAAAAGGGTCAAAAAGCCAATGAGGAGAAGAATGCTTTCAAAAGCAGAATTAGCCAAATGGAAAAGGAGGTTCAAAAACTCACTGAAGAAAATGTTCTTTCAAAATTAGAATGGAACAGATGGAGGCTAATGACTTGATGAGAAACCAAGAAATCACAAAACAAAACCAAAAGAATGAAAAAATGGAAGATAATGTGAAATATCTCATTGGAAAAACAACTGACCTGGAAAATAGATCCAGGAGAGACAATGTAAAAATAATGGGACTACCTGAAAGCCATGATCAAAAAAAGAGCCTAGGCATCATCTTTCATGAAATTATCAAGGAAAACTGCCCTGATATTCTAGAACCAGAGGGCAAAATAAGTATTCAAGGAATCCACCAATCACCACCTGAAAGCGATCCAAAAAGAGAAACTCCTAGGAACATTGTGGCCAAATTCCAGAGTTCCCTGGTCAAGGAGAAAATATTGCAAGCAGCTAGAAAAAAACAATTCAAGTATTGTGGAAATGCAATCAGGATAACACAAGATCTAGCAGCTTCTACATTAAGGGATTGAAGGGCATGGAATATGACATTCCAGAAGCCAAAGGAACTAGGACTAAAACCAAGAATCACTTACCCAGCAAAACTGAGTATAATACTTCAGGGGAAAAAATTGTCTTTCAATGAAATAGAGAACTTTCAAGCATTCATGATGAAAAGACCAGAGCTGAAAAGAAAATTTGACCTTCAAACACAAGAATTAAGAGAATCATAAAAGGGTAAACAGAAAAGAGAAATCATAAGGGACTTACTAAAGTTGAACTGTTTACATTCCTACATGGAAAGACAATATTTGTAATTCTTGAAACTTTTTTCAGTATCTGAGTAGTTCATGAGATTACACACACACACACACACACACACACACACACACACACACATACACACACACAGAGCACAGGATCCAGGAGAGACAATGTAAAAATAATGGGACTACCTGAAAGCCATGATCAAGAAAAGAGACTAAACTTCATCTTTCATGAAATCATCAAAGAAAACTGCCCTGATATTCCGGAACTATAGGGTAAAACAAATATTGAAAAAATTCACCCATCACTTCCTCAAAGAGATCCGAAAAGAAAAAGTCATAGAAATATTGAAGCCAAATTCCAGAATTCACAGATTAAGGAGAAAATATTGCAAGAAGCCATAAAGAAGCAATTCAAGTATTGTGAAAATAAGGATAGCACAGGGTCTGACAGCTTCTACATTAAGGGACCAAAAAGTTTGGAATATGATATTCCAGAAATCAAAGAAACTAGGACTAAAACTAAGAATCACCTACTCAGAAAAAGTTAGTATAATACTTCAAGGAAAAAAAATGATCATTCCATGAAATAGAGGACTTTCAAGCACTCTTGATGAAAAACTAGAGCTGAATAGAAAATTTAACTTTCAAATACAAGAATCAAGAGAAGCAAGAAAAGGTAAACAGCAAAGAGAAGTCATAAGGGACTTACTAAAGCTGAACTGTTTACATTCCTACATGGAAAGATAATATTTATAACTCTTAAGACTTCTCAGTATTTGGGTAGTTGGAGGAATTATACACATATATAGACAGAGGGTTCATGGGGAGTTGAATAGAAAGGGTTGATATCTAAATAAATAAAATTAAGGAGTGAGGGAGGAATATATTGGGAGGATAAAGAGAGAAATGGGATGGGGCAAATTTTATCTCTCATAAAAAGGCAAGGAAAAGCTTTTTCAATGGAGGGGAAAAGGGAAAAATAAGAGAGAAAAAGTGAAGTTTACTCTCATCACATTTGGCTTAAGGAGGGAATAACATGCACACTCAATTTGGCACAAAAATCTATCTTATATCATAGGAAAGTAGGGGAGAAAAGGATAAGTGGGGTTTGGGGGGGATGATAGAAGGGAGAGCAAATGAGGGGTAATTAGAAGTAAACACTTTTGAGAAGGGATAAGGTCAAAAGTCAGAATGGAATATATGGGGGAATGGATAGGATGGAGGGAAATAAAAGTAGTCTTTCACAACATGACTGTTACGGAAGTCTTTAGCAAAACTACACATATATAGCCTATATTGAATTGCATGCCTTCTCAGTGGTGATGGGTGGTGAAGGAGGAAGGGAGAAATATTGGAACTCAAAATTTTAGGAACAAATGTTGAACATTGTTTTTGCATGTACCTGGGAAATAAGAAATACAGGTAATGGGATATAAAAATCTATCTTGCCCTACAAGAAGAGAGAGAAGATGGCGATAAGGGAAGGGAAGGGTGTGATAGAAGGGAGGATAGATTGGGGGAAGGGGTAATCAGAATTCAGAGTGTTTTGGAGTGGGGGATGGGAGAGATGGGGAGAAAACTGGAACTCAAAATTTTGTGGAAATGAATGTTGAAAATTAAAAATAAATAAATTGGGGAAAAAACAAACAAAGGAACAAAACTAAGGTTAGATAATAAAACAATCAACGAATGCCTTCTTTTACCTAATCAAAAACAACAACAACAACAAAATCAATCTGGGGAGGAGAAGACTCTCAGTGTTTCTGGCCAAAACTGAAACAATCGCTATTTATACACAACCTGAGCCATTAAAACCCCAATAGTCACCAAGAAAAGTCTGGGCTGGGATCTATTGTTGGCCAGTGAATGAGAGTCACAGTGATTTGGATTTAAGTTTTGGTCACTAAAAGGTAAATCAATCCTGCAAAAAAAAAATAAATAAATAACCAGAGCTGAATAGAAAATTTGACTTTCAAATATTAGAATCAAGAGAAACATAAAAAGGTAAACAGGAAAGAAAAGCCATAAATGACTGACTAAAGTTAAACTGCTTACATTCCTACATGGAAAGATGATATTTGTAACTCATGAGACATTTTTCAGTATTAGGTTTAAGTAGAGGGAATATATGTGTGTGTATTACATATGTATATATGTGTAGGTATATATATATATATAAATATGTGTGTATATAAATAAATAGATTATTAAATATATTGTATTTATATATGTGTGTATATTACATATGTGTATTTATTTGTGTAGATATGTATATGTGCATGTGTGTATGTGTCTATAAATAAATAAACTGATTGTATTTATGTGTGTATGTATCTACTCACACACACACACACACACACACACAGAACACAGGGTGAGCTGACTATGAAGTGAGGATACCTAAAAAATAAAATTATGTGTTGAGAGGAATGCACTGGGAGAGAGAGAAAGGGAGTAGTAGAATGAAGTAAATCATCTCATATAAAGGAGGCAAGAAAGAGCTTTTACAATAGAGGGGAAGGGAGAGGGGGCAGGGAATAATTGAGCCTTACTCTCATTGAATTTGGCTTAAGGAGGGAATAACACACCATCAATTAGGTATGGAAATCTATCTTACCCTGCAAGAAGGCATGGGGGAAAAGGATAGGTGAGGGAGGATAATAGAAGGGATGGCATATTGGGGGAAAGGGTAATCAAAAGTAAACACTATTGTGGGGGGACAGGTCATGGGAGACAATGGAATAAATGTAGGACAGGACAGGATAGAGGGAAATGTGGTTAGTTTTTCAAAACATGACTTATTGAAGTATTTTGTTTGGCAACACATGTATGACCTATAGATAATTGCTTAATTTACATGGAAAGATCTTTCTAATTTATTAATAGGCCCATGTGGCCTTCTTAAACCACGTAGAAGCCTAAGTCACATGTGATGGGAGGAGCTTGCTGAATGGGTGGAACAGGAAGGGTGAAGCAGAGCTGGGAAGAAGTGAGTGAGCATGGTCAGAGAAGAGGAGAGAGGATACAGGCAGACAGGCACACTAAGGCTCAGGCTTGTGAGTATTTGCTTGTGAGAAGGCCACGACAGAGAGGATGGGGGGAGGCTTGGGAACGACTTTGCCCCCTTAGGTGATCATGTTTATTAAATTCTTCACTACCATGACAGATTTAGCTGTCTGGTTCTGGAATTTGGCTTTCTGGTGTCTAAACAAATGTTTTTGTTCTCCCTTCCACATGGAGTGTCTTTTATACTTTGTGATTAAGAACTATGCTGGCATATTCATAGTCACCACCAGTGCTATGAATATTGCCTTGGTGATGCATTTGGCATCACAAAGAGGATTGCAGGGTATAAAAATCTCTATTTGGAGGCAGAAAGGATTTAGAGAAAGAAATTAATATTCCAGGTTGGGATGATTTAACCTATTCCTCACTAGCAAAGGAATGGGCTAAAAGCACTGGATTCTGTGAAAACTGGGAAACAAGATTACAGGAGAGGGAACCTGGAGACTTGGAAAGGTGTTTGCAGGGAATACCATTTAGATCAGGAAAGGAGCTGGTAGGGGTAAGTGGGAGTAGCTGGATTTTATTAACAGGTTACCATATTATATTTAAAAACAGAGGTGAGTTGCTTAAGGAAAAAATTCAGATACAAAAAGTTAGCAAGTTTATGTGTGAATTTTCACCCTTCAGGCTCTTCTTTAAAAGAGAAGGCTGGAGGGGTGGTCTCAGGTGGAAGAAAAGGCTGTTAATTTATCTCAGAAGAAGCTGAAGGCTGAAAAAAGAAATGCGCATAGGACATTTGTATAGAGCCAGCCTCATTGACACAGTGACAGCTGCCAGGAGAGGGCGTGGGAGGAAAATATAAGGAAGTCAGGGCAATTAAGTGAAATAATGTTAGAGGAAAAAGTTTCTTAGGCAGAAGCATGCCCAATAGTGAGATAGACACAGGAGACCCAAGGAGGTAACACAGAGTTTAGGGAAATAATTGAGGATTTTACTCAGCAGAGGTTACAGATATTTTGAGTTGGTTCACCCAAAGGATAGGAAAATCATCAATATCTTGGATGGTGAGAAGCAGTGATGAAGGTGCCAAAGCAGTTTGGATAGATGGCATGGATTGCTTGAAATGTATAGGTTTCAGAAATAATAGGTATTTGTACAGCAAGCCTTTAGAGATTACAACATTCAAGGAGGTAACAATTTGACTAATCTGTTAGCTTTGGCTAATGAAGACTGCAGTAAACAGTATCCTACTGACTCTATGTGACCTAGTGGAGATAGCCTCTGGTATTTACTTAAGAAAGTTAAAAGAGGGAGTAATGAAGTCTGCCATAATGATTGGATGTGCACATGCATACTATGATACTCTATTTGCAGTTTCCCATAGGAATATAATACTGAAAATGGCTCTTCCTGCTTTCAAGCGCCTAGTTTTTACTCTAATAATTGGGGAAATAGGGAACACCCTTTCAGAGGTACTAGACAAGATTTCGCAGTTAAGTGACTTAGGGGACTGGGGAAAGATAAATTTCCTGAAGAGAGAAGAGTAAATTGCAGATTCAAAGTCAGAATAGGATGACAAGAAAATAATAGTTTACTGCTTTATTGAGAGGGAGATTTTGGAAGCATAGATAGTATTCCAACTAATGAATTATACAGAATGTATGGAGAAAAAGGGACTTGATACTCTACAAAATAGAGAAGTAAGAATTTCCCCCACACATCTTCCTGAATCCTTGTATCCAAGTTTATTGCAACTTCAGGGAAACTAGGAAGTTGGCCATGTCCCTGGTCAGATTAAAGAAATACACAGATGGGATTACAGACTCCATATCAATTTGACCATATATTGGGAAAAATGAATCAAATACTGTAACTAGGGCATTAATAGACACTGAGGCAGATGCCTCCCTTATATATAGAAATCCTGATATGTTTAAACATGGAGCTACTATCACTATCACAGGACTGCAAAGGGCCAAAATACGAGCTAGTCAAGTCAACCCAATGATGAAAATTGGGTAAATACATAAGAAAAAATATACTATGGTAATTATATCCATTCCTGAATATATAATTTAAATAGCTGTATTGAGAGGTATGACTTTAAATTTACCTGAAAGGAGATAACAATTTGAATTAAGGAAGACAGGAATTAATGTAGTTTTACTGGGTAAAATAAAAATAAACCCAATCACTTTACCTGAACCTTATGTGGTGATTACTTTAAAGTAGTATTGTGTGCCAGGTAGGCAAGAAGAAATTACCAATACTATGAAGAAATATGTTGTAGCAGGAGTGTTAGTCCCTACAACCACTAGATGGAATAATCCTGTCTGGCCAGTATGAAAGTCAGGTGGGACATGGAGATGAGAGTGGATTATAGAAAACTGAATAGTCACTCCTTTCTTGTATGCTACTGTTTCAGATACCATTACCTTAATAGAAAGGATCCAGAAATACGAAGAAACTTGGTACACAGTTATTGATTTAGTCAATGCTTTCTTTACTATCACAATAGAGTCAAAACAATGGGACCAATTTGTTTTCAATTGGCAGGGCCAACAATATACTTTTAAATGATTGCTCCAAGGATATCTGCATAACCACACTATTTGTCATAGGATTGTGGCTGAACATTTGGATGAATTAGAGCCACCTGGTGTACAGTGTCCCCACTACATAGATGATATTATGATACAGGGAAATTTTGACATTTTAATTGAGCATATGAAAGGCAAACGGTGGGTGATTAACCCTGCAAAGATTCAAGGGCTCCCTGAAACCAAAAAGTTTTGGGGTATACAAAGGAATAAGGGGCTACAAAACGAGAGATTCTCCCACAAACCTGACAAAAGATTCAGGATTTTCCTATCTCCAAAAATAAGAAAGAGCCTCAAAAGTTTATAGGATTATTTGGATATTGGTGATATCACATATCACATCTAGGACAAATTTTGAAACCCTTACATAAAATTACTAGGAAAAAATATGAATTTGATTGTAGACTTGAGCAGAGCAAAGCTTTTGAAGAAGCAAAGGCCACTATACTGTTGGCCCTAAAATTATGGCCCATGAAAAAAGACCTGGTGGAATTATAAGTAACTACACAGGATGAATATGCAAACTGGAGTTTATGGCAAAAACAACAAAGCTGACATGTACCTTTAGGATTCTGGTCTAGAAAACTCCATCTGGTGCTCAATATACCCTTTTTGAAAAGCATATATTTTCTGCATATTGGGCTTTAGTAGAGATTGAACAGCTGACTTTAGGCCATGAGGTAATATTAAGGCCTGGAATCCCAATTATGACCTGGAGAATGAGTACCCCAACTTCTCATAGAATTGGACATGCATAGGAAGTGAGTATAATTAAATGGACATGGTATATTCAAAATAGATCTAAAACAGGCAAAACTGAAGTTTCTGCTTTCCATGAATCTATAGCAAACATAGATACTGAGGGAAATGATACACCCTGTGAACCAAAGCACCAGTCCTTTGTGAAATGGATTCACTGAAAAACAAAAGAGACACACATGGTTTACTGATAGGACAGCAAAATATTTGGGTCACAAAAGGCATTAGAAAGTGATAGCCCATAACCCACGTACTAGGGGGACTTTGGAAAGTGCTGAGATAGGTGGAAGTAGTCAATATGCTAAACTTATTGCAGTACACCAAGCTATCAAAACAGAACAAGGAGGACAGTCTGCTATATTTATTGATTCACAGATGGTAGCTAATGGGTTAGTTACATAGATGCCCATGTGGAAAAATCAAAATTGAGAAATTCATGGCAAACAAGTCTGGGGCAACAAATTATGGGAAGACATATAAGATATGTCTTTGGTTACTAATTTCTCAGTTTTTTGTGTTGGTGCTCACAAGGCCCTCAGTATGCCAGAACATGAGTGCAATGCACATTCTGATCTACTAGCAAAGATTGCTACCCAACCTATTGTCCCTACTCTGACACCAGTTGATGATCAGGTACTAGCAAAATGGGTCCATCAAACAGCTGACCATTTAGGGGTCCAGGCCACAGACCAGAGGGCACAAGACCTCAAGGTATTAGTATCTCTCGTCCATTGTTAGAACAAGGAGCAGAAGAATGGTATATATGTCAGTTGGAAAAGGAACAAACTGTTACTTGGATAGTAATTGAAGAGCTAGCAAGGGAAAAAGTACCAGCTCACTCTTTGGCAAATAGATTATATTGGACCCCTACCCCAAAATAAGGGATGCAAATTTATATGTACTTACGTTGACACCTATTCAGGTATACTAGTGCCTTGTCCCGACAAGAATGAGACCCAGAAAAACACTTGTAAAACTTTAGACATCATAAATCTATATTATGGAACCCCAA
The DNA here is from genome assembly GCF_028372415.1 of Notamacropus eugenii. NCBI lineage: Eukaryota > Metazoa > Chordata > Mammalia > Diprotodontia > Macropodidae > Notamacropus > Notamacropus eugenii. The sequence continues at coordinate 156,777,041 of NC_092874.1, forward strand.
TGCAGACTCAAAGTGACAATGGGTCACATTTCAAAGATAATGTAATGAAGTGATATTGTGTATTAAACAACATAGAATGGATATATAATATTCCATATTATCCACAAGCATCTGGGTTAATTGAAAGAATGGATTATTGAAAGAACAGTTAAGTTCTAATAATTCATATCAACATTGGAAAGATAATCTGTTCACTGCTTTTCATAATTTGAATAACAGACCATTGGGAGGAAGTACACCTCTAGCCAGAATGATGACACAAATCTACAAATTAAAAAACAACAAACACGTAAGATTCCAAATGTTGACTATTGTACTGTGAGGCCAGATATCCCAGAACCATATCCAGGGCACGTGGTTTGGCAGGATATGATTTACATTGTTTAGAGGACTTTTGGTTGGATAGGAAAGAAATAAGAACAATCTCTAATGGAATATGTATGAGAGTCACTAAGAATCATTTTGGATGGATATTACCTAACTCGGGATTAGCAGCTTGAGGAAAACATGTATTGGCTGGAGTGATAGATTCTAATTATCAAGGAGAAATTATTGTGATATTCCAAAATTTAGGTGATAAAGTCATATACTTTTGTAAAAATGATAAAATAGTTCAAGTGATTATTATTCTTTATGAAACAGTACCTCTTGTGGAAACTGACCCTCATTCTGAAATAACTATCAGAGGAAATGAAGGATTGGGTTCTACTGGTAAAATAGAATTGGGAGCTAAAGTATAGATAAAACGGAAACCAGACAATGTTCCAAAGGCTGTGGAAATTACAGCACATGGGAAAGATAATACCTTAACTGTTGTTTATTCAGGAGAGGATGATTACCAAATTATACCCTTAACTCATATATTATACTGTGAATAAGGCTATGATAGTGGGTCATGGACTCCAGAAGCATGGTCTGACCCAATATCTACCCTGCTTCTGGTTATTGTCGTCTTGTTTCTATTTTGACTTTTTGTCTATTCACCGTGTTTGTCATATTTGTTTTCTGCAGGCTAAATCCCCTCCACCTGCAGATGCTGGATGTCACCTCCTTTCCAATGTGCTCTGTCACCTTTGGACCTGGTGTTGAGCAAGCTCTGGATGCCAGCTGCAGAACTGACCCCTCACATAGGACTGCTTGGTGAAGGGACAGCCCTCCATCCAGTCTCAGCAGGAAGCAGCTATGAAAGCAGAGACCTTTGGCCCTTAACTCAAGATTTTGGCCCCCATTCATTTGAGGGGAGGATGATGGGGTACTTGTGCTCAAGCCCCATCCTAAGATGTTGCTGTATGTGCTTATTTGGTGTTATCCCTGTTACAATTCTGTTGATACCGGATGGCCCACCAATCTATGTAATGAATATGAAAGATCTTGGAGCTGAATACAATAGCATTATAAATGTCTTTTCAAAAGCTCTTTCCCATTCATTAATAGACCCATGTGATCTACTTAAATCACCTGCAAGCCTAAGCCACATGTGAGGGGAGGAGCTTGCTGAATGGGTAGAACAGGAAAGGTGGGGCAGACAGGGAGGAAGTGAGTGAGAGAAGTCAGGGCAGAGGAGAGAGAACACAGGCAGGCAGTCACCCTAAGGCTCAGGTTTGTGAGTATTTGCTTGTGAGAAGGCCCCGGGCAGAGTGGGGAGGGTTTGGAATGGCTTTACCCCCTGCTGTAATCATGTTTATTAACTTCTTGGTGACCATGGCAGATTTAGCTTTCTGGTTCTGGAATTTGACTTTCTGGTGTTTAAATAAATGTTTTTCTTCTGCCTTCTATATAAAGAGTCTTTTATACTTTGTGACTGAGAACTATGCCAGCATATTCATAGTCACCACCCAGGCTGTGAATATTGGCTTGGTGATACAGGGCGATGCAGAAGTCAGGTCATAGAAGGCAGGACAGATTGGGGGAAGGGGTGAATGGGGGTGCAAGTTGTCCTGGGTGGGGGCAGGAAGATATAGGGAGAAAATTGGGAATTCAAAATCTTGTAGAAGCGAATCTTATAAACTAAAAAAAATGTTGGGTATTAAATATAGATATTCTCTTTGACAACTAAGGTTGCCTTTTATTAATGAATAGACAGATGGAACAGATATGGGAGGCAAATGCTGGATCATATACTTAGAGCTGGAAGGGAACTTTCTACTTCATTCCAAAGATGAAGGGTTTTTTTTTCTTTTCTTTTTTTTTCTTTTTTTTTTCTTTCTTTTTTTCTTCCATTTTTACTGGGAGAGAAGGGGCACAAAGAGATGGATTTTTTTTTACATTTGTAAGATTTTGTTGCTTCTTTTAAACTTTGTTTTTAAAACCTCGTGCAGGGGGAATGACAATTGATCCATGGCATTGTGAATATGAACAAGTATTGGATTAGGAGCCAAAAAGCTAATTTACTGTACCTCACCCAGTAACCAATTAGCTGGCTGACCAGGCAAGACACATAACCACTTTGCAACTCAGTTTTCTCATCTACCAGTTCCTTTTATCTCTAGGTTACTGTAAGGAAGGCAGCTTGATGTGCTGAAGAAACTGCTATTGTTCTCCCAGAAATGTATATAGAATATACTTTAGTATTATATTTTAGCTTCTCCTTGCTTTTCTAAAATATAGACACATGCCATTTTTTTTATTTTCATAGTATCAAGAGTTATTCAATAATGCCTTATGTAATACTCATAAACTCACACAAGAACTTATCAGCCCACACATTTTATTTTTCACGAAACTGTTCTGTCCAGGTATAGCACGCTGGTAATGAAATGAAAAATGCTATCAAATTCCTTTAGCAGAATTCATGGTAATTATTACTTGCATTAGGAGAGGAGGTAACTGATCATGTACATGTTGGCCTGATCATTACAAAACTTCATAAAAGAGTGCAAAGTCTCATTATGAACCAAATTAGTTTCATTGAAGAAAAGAGAGAAGATTCGCCTGCTATTACTGCTTTTTCTGGTTGCTAACTCTGCCTTCTTCACAGTGATTATGGGGATGCATTTTCAGTATGTAAAAAGTTACTAATATGTGCTGTGGAATATCTAGCATATACAAATACTGGCTCTTTGGCACTCCTGTCCAGTTTTATCCTTGCCATTCTTAGGGAAACATGAGTTGATATTCACAATTGCTATGGAACTATGTAGTATGGAAATGGAGGTAGCCTTGGATCATGCAAATTAAATATAAGAAAATCTAAAAGAAATTCCAACAGGAAAAAAATACAAGATGATTATTTGCCTGAAGGGAACATTTATGAAAAGTTAAAAAAGACAGTTTTGATTTTACAGAAGTAAAAAAAAAATGCAAAAGTAAATACATGCAACTAAGATTAAAAGGGAAAAAGTAAAGGGAAAATAAAAGGTCACTAAACTCAAAGTATACTATTTTTTCTTTCTATTGGCCAAATGAATAAAAACATACATTAGTTATAATGTAACCATGGAACAGAGAAAGACCACTTTAGTTTGGTTCTGTTGCTTTATTGATATTCCCAGCCCTCTCATCTGAACAACACTATTTCTATTATTGGGAAAGTAATTCAACATTCACGGATCTTGTAACTTAGTAATCTATAATTGATTTATTCATGAGCATGAAAATCACAGAGCCATTTCTGCTTTATTTATACATCCCACACTTTGGTATCTACAAAATCTGGCCAAAAGAAGGATATAAGTACATTGGATCTTCTGTCACATATTACTTTTCTTTTTTTCTTTTCTTTGTTCTTTCTTCTTTTTTTGCTAACTGTGGGTACAAATAGTTTTGATTTTAGTACTCCATTAAGGTATCATAGAGTAGGATATCAATTTGATCAGTGTGGTTTTATAGCTGAATCAGAAACATATGTTAAAACAGAATGTCCCAAGTAGGCAAAATAATCTTGAAATAATATTAAAAATAATATAGATACATGCTATGACTTTTGTCCCCACTGAAATTTCATTATATCACTTACTGTAATCTCATTTTTTTGTATTTTATAACATCCTTCTGTGATTTGGTCCAGTAGAACTTAATTTTTAAATGTCTAAAGTATGCATGTGGGAAAAATTTGGGAGATGTTCCTTTGCCAACTAAGCTTTTCTCTCTTTTCTCTAAATCATTATTGGGAAACATTTATTTTTTGTTCTCAGAAAATGAAAGTAGTCAGAATGGCAAATTAACCACAACTAATGAGCTCCACAAAATTGGAGGGTGTTTTTTGTAATTGTCCACTGAAAGAAAATATACTTGTAGAAATATGCCTGCAAATGACATGGTTTTAATCTGTGAGGTTTCTGAGACAGGCCATTCTGCAACAAACAAAAGAACAACTGTTTTTACGGTGATTATTTCCCTGGTGGAAGGTGGAAGGTTTCCCATCCTGAAAATGAAACTATTCTTCCCATGGAACAATACTATGTGCATGTTGGTGCCTAATTACTATTACTTGATTGTCGGAGCTGAAATGATAAAGGTAGCGTAACAATAGTGTAATGCAGTATCAGTTTGCTTATAACCACAACAAATGTGAACTCACAAATTAATCTCATATAACCATTAGATATGGATTTAGTCTAAATCAAATCTGTAGCACTGCTAAGAATTAAGGCCAACCTCCAGGGAGAAATACTAGGGTATTCCATTTCAATGCAATTCAGCTCTGACTATTTTACCAAATACTGTTATAGGTACTGGGGAAAAAAAGACAGAAATTAAAGAGCCCCTATCCTAAGGAATACTATGCTTTTTAAGTGGATATAACAAGAAAACAGATAAGTAAATACAGAGTAAATGCAAAGCAATTCAAAAGAGATATGTGCTAGAAATGCAAGCAAAGTGTATGTTGTTGGCATCTCTATGCTCAGACCTTGATATCATCTCATCAAAACTCCACCAAAGTATTTAATGCCCTTATGTCATAGCCTCTTACTGCCCAACCACTATTGTGATTTTCAATTAAACGCAGGTAGCATTCCATGCTATTGACCTTCATCTCCCTTCTTTAAAATATACCCACCATGAGTCATGTATCCTCATGTTCTGGCTCTTAGCTATGTCATGATAGCAGGAGCCAGTGAGTCAATTCGATGCATGAATTATTGTTAGTTTATTTTTGTTCAAGAGGGATTTCTATAATCCTCAAATCATACTGCATAGATAGTAAATTACTTCTATGAGTAAGGCACGCTCTTCTAATAGTTGTTTAGGTCCCTGAATTCTATTGCCAATAATAAGAACTTCCCATTCCTACTATTAGTCACCATAAAGCACAACTTACACTGTCATTATCACTCCTACCAACACCCCATCCTACAGGATCATCAGTATTATTCAGTCACCCAAAGTATATTATAGGTAGGATTTTATTAAGTCACAGGAAATTTTTATAAAACACAAAAGGGGAAGAACCAACCCAGTTACAGCTCTGCTTGGCACATAAAGGTCAACAAAATAGCCAAGCATTCCTGTGGCCAGTTTAATGCACTACCTAGTAATCTACTTTTATAATTCTTTTCCAATTCTTCTGACTCTCACATGGAGAAGGATGCATGTTTCAAAGCTGTTAACTTTCAGACAAAAGTTGATTTTATTTCCACTCCTGAAATACTGAAGTAAATTTACAAAAATGTTCCAGGTAATTATTTGTTGACCTTTTGCTACTTTTCTTCCTGAATTATCTAAAGTATAGGATTCAGTCCAGAATATTGTGCACATTTTGGTAAAATGACAATGTGCTACTCTCAGGTGTCTCTTACACCTGGTGTTGATTCCTTAAACCACAATACCTAATACCATAAAGATTAAAGTGATAGCCACCCTTACCTTTTACTACAATTTGAAAACATTATCTTTTAGCCTTTGGGAAAGATGCCTAAGATGAACCACTGCCAAAAGAAATGAGTTCCATATGTTCTTCAGAACATATAGATATGTAGATCTGAGCAGATGGTAAGGTTCAGAATATACCAAGTAATAATGAACATGACATTTTATATAGATTCCTAAAATCTGACCTTAAAATTTCAGCACTTACAAGCTTGCTTCAGGCAGATAAATGTAAAACAATTAGACTTTCCATAAGGAGTTAAGGAATATTCTTCAGGTCCATTGATATTACATTAGCAATAGCAAGCACCACTGAGAATCAGACAAACGTGCATTGCACAAGCCTGGTGAATGGATTTTAAAAAAGGAAAAGTCCAAGATGAAAGATAATCCTCAACATACTTTGCTTGCCTAGAGGGCTCCACAGCCTTTTCCTCATGTGTCTCCTTATTGTCCCTGTCCTTCCATCTGTTCCATCTGTCAAGGTCCAGTTAACACTGAATCACATATTTGAGAAAAGGAAAAAAAAAATCCCTAAGTGAACATCTGTTAATAAATAATATGTTTTAGTCTTAAATGTGAGACTATTTGTTGAAATATAATAATCCAAATATGCTTTCACTTCTTGGATGCATGTTTTAAAAAATTCAATAAAAACTTTAAAAAATCTGATAAAGTTCTTTTGTTCCTTCTTTGTTTCCTTCCTTCCTTCCTTTTTCTCTCTGTCTTCTTACCTTCCTTGCTCCCTCCATCCTTCCTTCCTCCACTCTCTTTCCTTCCTTCCTCCCCCCACTTCTTTCTTTCTCTGACTTAGTCTCCCTCTTTTACCCAGGCTGGGAGTGCACATAGGTGCTACTCACAGACTCTGTCCAACTCTGACTCCATTCATTTTTATCCAGGCAGGACCACTCTTCCTAAGAGAGCCTGGTGGCCACTAAATCTCAGGGGCTCCTTACCACATTAAAGCTTCTGTTAATGCAGATAGGCAATCAGCTTGTCCTACTTCAAGTCGAAATTCCTGAATACAAGAAATTTCCCCAGTCTCAGCTTCCCTGGTATCTGGGATCATAGGTATGCCCTAACATGCCTGGCTAAAGGTCTTCTTACACATTGTTGTTTTATTTTGCTTTAAAAGAATCACAACAGAACTGGCTGACTATTTTAAAGCTGCCATTTCCTTTTGGACCCACTTTTTTGCTCTTTCTTCAAAATTAACATCTGAGACATAAATGAGGTACTATGAGGAAAATTGATCTTTGCCATCTTTAGTGGAGAAAGATAGCTAGTTATGCACATATTATATAAATTGACATTTTCTTCTAAAATACTATATAGATCAGACAAAAATAAGACAAGACCGAGTCCCTGACATCAGGGAATAAACATTCTCAGTTACCTCAAGCATTCTCTATTTCAATGGATTTATGATCTCATCACTATAAGTACTCCCACTCCTTCCAATAGTGCAGAAGAAAACCTATCCATATCACAATTTTGCTTATTTGTTTGTTTTTTCATATCATCATAAATAATCCACAGAGGATCTGTCTAAGCTTCTGGAGGGCTATCTCTAGGTACTTTAACATTTTGGGGTAACCAATGGAATACTTTACCTCCGTCATCGCCCTTTGTAGTGATCAAAATGTTGTTCTTTGAAAAGCTGCTATTCTATGATCCACAGGGAAAAAACAACACATCAGCACGGTGGCATCTGCATTCTTTGATCTTTTCAGGATATTATATGACTATGAATATGTATTTTGCTGTAGAAAACTGCAGACAGAGACTTCCAGGTGACATGGAAAACAAGATGGTAGACTAGATATTTTTTTCTGATTTCTGTAACATCTCAAACCTCTCCACAACAGAAATTATGCACCAAAGATGAAGTAACTTCAGCTGTTTCCATGGTCTAGGTTACAGAGAATAGAAACAAAGGCTAAAAAAAGAAGGAACTGATGATGACTGACCCTGAACTCACTAGCACCACTCCTTACTCAAACACCACAATATCAGCACTGAAACTGCACTGGTAGACAAAGGGACACTACAAAGGTTCACATTAAAATCCAAACCTGTTTCCCGTCTTCTTCTTTCCAGTACCATAGAGATACCAGCTCCAGGCTGTGAAGGTTTGTTAAGGTCTTAAAGCCAACTTAACAAAGCCCTTCAGGAATAAAATCCAGGCAGAGACTGCAAACAGGGCTACAAATCTCTGACTACCAAAAGTCAGTTGGAGCAAAGACCTACACTGGTGAATAGTGAAATGCCCAGTGTTGGAGAGGCCAAGATGCTTTCAGATCCAGACCCCAAGGAAGCCACATTCAGAAGTAAGAAAGTCATGAAAGACTGGTGATGGGTGTATGGATGGAATGAAGCAAAGACCTCAAGAAGAAGAACCTTGAACTTGAACATAAATAGATATAGAAAAATATAACAAGAGAAGGAAATATGACCTCTAGATTTAGTAAATGAGTTCAGACATCAACGAATAAATACTGAAAAATGAAGGAAAATGATTCAACACTTGAGAGAGAGGACCCACTAGAATGTGAAGAGAATATGAAACCACAACACAGTGTTTAAAAGAGAAATGAAAAATATAAAAGCATACTTTAAGTCCTGCGTAGCAAAAAAAAAAAAGTGGAATAGAAAAACTTAAATCTGCAATGGCATGTCTCACCAAAGAAATGAAAGACAGAACAATAGGTTAGGAATTCAAATACACAGAAATGAAGGACAACCTAGAAGAGAATTAAAAAAAAATTAAAAGGAAATGTGCTCACCATGCAAGCAAAAGATACAACTCTCGAGGATAGAATGCAAAGAGACAACCTAAGCATAACAGCTGAAGAACATGACAAGACAAATTTTTCATATTCTAATGAAAGAAACAGAACTGCCTAGAACCTCTGAACAAAGAAAAGGAAATTCTAATTGAAAGAATTCATAAATTACCTCTAATAAAGAAAAAAGAAAAAAAAACAAGGCTACAAATTCAAAGATATAGCAGTTATATTTGACAATTCAATTTGGAAACAAGAAGTTTCACAAAGCATCAGAAGAAAGATCCTCAAATATGAAGCAAAGGACATTTGAAGCCTATTCCAAGATTATTTCACATTCACTAGAAAAAGGAGGAGGGAATGGAATAATGCATTCTAAAGAGCTCTGTAAAACAGGATACAGATCAGGGTGATGTATCTTGCAAACTTCAGCTTAATTGTATGGAACAAAAGATGGATGTTCAATAAGAGTTTGAATCGTTTTTAGAAAGAAAACCAAAAGTGAAAAGATAATTTGCTTCTCAAATACCTCAATGAAAATGCAGGAGGATTAACAGAAGAGGAAGTTGAATACTTAAACAACCCCATCTCAGAAAAAGAAATTGAACAAGCCATCAATGAACTCCCTAGGAAAAAATCTCCAGGGCCAGATGGATTCACAAGTGAATTCTATCAAACATTTAAAGAACAGTTAATTCCAATACTACATACACTATTCTTGAAAATTGGGGAAGAAGGAGTCCTCCCAAATTCTTTCTATGATACAAATATGGTTTTGATACCCAAACCAGGAAGAGACAAAACAGAGAAAGAAAATTATAGACCAATTTCCCTAATGAATATAGATGCAAAAATTTTAAATAAGATTCTAGCAAAACGAATACAGCATCTTATCACGAGATTAATACATTATGATCAGGTAGGATTCATACCAGGACTACAGGGCTGGTTCAATATTAGGAAAACTATTAGCATTATTGATCACATCAACAACAAAGCTAACAAAAACCACATGATTATCTCAATAGATGCAGAAAAAGCTTTTGACAAAATACAACATCCATTCCTACTAAAAACATTGGAGAATGTAGGAATAAAGGGAACTTTCCATAAAATAATAAGCAGTATCTATCTAAAACCTTCAGCAAGCATTATATGCAATGGGGATAAGCTAGATGCATTCCCAATAAGATCAGGGGTGAAACAAGTTTGTCCATTATCACCACTATTATTTAATATGGTACTAGAAATGTTAGCTGTAGCAATTAGACAAGATAAAGATATCCAAGGAATTAAAATAGCCAAAGAAGAAACTAAGTTATCACTCTTTGCAGATGATATGATGATTTACCTAGAGAATTCCAGAGATTCAAGTAAAAAATTACTAGAATTAATAAACAACTTTGGCAAAGTTGCAGGGTACAAAATAAACCCACACAAATCTTCTGCATTCCTATATATTAGCAACAAAGTCCAACAGCAAGAGATAGAAAGAGAAATCCCATTTAAAGTTAGGGTAGACAGTATAAAATACTTAGGAGTCTACCTGCCAAAACAAACCCAGGGATTATATGAACACAATTACAAGACACTTTTTGCACAAATAAAGTCAGATTTAAGTAAGTGGAAAAACATTAGTTGCTCATGGGTAGGCCGTGCTAATATAATAAAAATGACAATCCTACCCAAATTAATATACTTATTTAGTGCCATACCAATTAAACTATCAGACAATTACTTTCTAGAGCTGGACAAAATAATATCAAAATTCATTTGGAAAAACAAAAGGTCCAGAATATCAAAGGGACTAATGAAAAGAAATGCTTGGGAAGGTGGCCTAGCGCTACCAGACCTCAAACTGTACTATAAAGCAGCAATTATCAAAACCACTTGGTATTGGCTAAGAAACAGAGAGGTAGACAAGTGGAATAGACTTGGCACTCAAGATGCAGTAGGCAAGGAATATAGCAACCTTCTGTTTGATAAACCCAAGGACCCCAGCTTCTGGGATAAGAACTCATTGTTTGACAAAAATTGCTGGGAAAACTGGATAACAGTGTGGCAGAAATTAGGCATAGACCCATACCTGACACCGTACACAAGAATAAAGTCCAGATGGGTACATGATTTAGATATAAAGATTGATACCATGAATAAACTGGAGAAGCAAGGAATAGTGTATTTATCAGATCTATGGAGAAGGGAAGAATTCTTTACTAAAGGAGAGATAGAATGCATTATGAAATGCAAAATGGATAACTTTGATTACATTAAACTGAGAAGTTTTTGCACAACCAAACCCAATGCAACCAAAATCTGGAGGGATGTAGTAAATTGGGAAAGAATTTTTACAGCTAAGCTCGGGGATAAAGGCCTCATTTCTAGAATATATAGAGAACTGATCCAAATGTATAATCATACAAGTCATTCCCCAATTGATAAATGGTCAAAGGATATGAACAGGCAATTTTCAGAGGAAGAGGTTAAGGCTATCTATAATCATATGAAAAAATGCTCTAAATCACTATTGGTTAGAGAGATGCAAATCAAAACAACTCTGAGGTACCACATCACACCTATAAGATTGGCAAACATGACAGAACAAGAAAATGATAAATGCTGGAGAGGATGTGGGAAAGTTGGAACACTAATTCATTGTTGGTGGAGCTGTGAGTGCATCCAACCATTCTGGAGAGCAATTTGGAACTATGCCCAAAGGGCTACAAAAATGTGCATACCCTTTGACCCAGCAATATCGCTACTAGGACTATATCCCCAAGAGATCATAAAAATGGGAAAGGGTCCCACATGTACAAAAATATTTATAGCAGCACTCTATGTAGTTGCCAAAAACTGGAAGTCAAGGGGATGTCCATCAATTGGGGAATGGCTGAATAAATTATGGTATATGAATGTAATGGAGTACTATTGTGCCATAAGAAATGATGAACAAGAAGACTTCAGAGAGGCCTGGAAGGACTTATATGACCTGATGCTGAGTGAAAGGAGCAGAACCAGGAGAACTTTATGCACAGCAACAACCACAGTGTGTGAGAGTTTTTTCTGGTAGACTTAGATTTTTGTAATAACACAAGAACTTCTTACCAAAAAAAAAAAAAAAAATCCCAATGGAGGATCTCAAGGCAAAATGCCTGCCACACTCAGAGAGAGAAATATGGAAGTCACTCACATATTGTAGCAGATCATGTTTGTGTATGTGTATGTGTTTATGTATCATGTTCTGATTTGTTATACGATTTCTTTCATTTATCTTAGTCTGACTACATAGCATGACTATAGTGAAAATATACTCAATAGGAAAGTATATGTAGAATCTATACAGAATTGTATGCAGTCATGGGGAGGGAGGGGGGTAGTGGGGGGTAGGTGGGGGGGATAAAATCACAATTGTATGGTAGTGATTGTTAAACATTACAAAATAAAAAAAATTAAAAAAAAAGAAAATGCAGGAGGAGTAAATAAATGCATACTGCATGAGTAGTAGAATGACAATAAATTACATGTACACAAGGAGACAGAATTACAGGTAATAATGAAGAAGTAGACATGGAACTTTATAGATGGATCCTGGGGATACTCTGTCTAGAATTATACGCTTTTTTGTGGGTCTACATAACAGCATGGGAATGCTACTTGAAAAGATGGAAAGGGGACAGAGTGGAATGACTGTCACATGTATGTCAAATCAAGTGCTAATAAGGAAGGGAAGGTAACCTCTGTGGTCTCATAAACAGAAGAGCCTACGCAAAAATCTGTGAGAGAAGGGGGCAAAGACTGAAAAGGAGAGTAAAGAAAAGAGGTCTTACTTTGGAGGTGGGATGGTTTCACTGAGGAATGCTTTAATGGATGAAGAGAGATGAGGAACTTGAAAATGATGAGACCACAATGATTTTGTGCCTGAAAAGTATACATGTACTGGGAGGAGGAGGAGGAGGAGTTGTATTTCCTGAAGGCAACTGGCACTGGGAGAAGTAGGAGATCTTATATGCAGGGACAAGATTTCTGCACATAGAAGAACAAAGAGATCAACAAAAGACTGTGTAGATCAATGGGTGGGAGGGGAGGAGATCTACCATGGAGAAGCATCTTCTCTGAAACCTGCAATAAAAGGCATTGTTCTGAGTGAAGCACAATAAAAAAGGAAAATCTACTAGGGCAAGTCCTACAAAGCCATGGCAGAAAGCACCTAGAAGGCAGAGATTTAGAATGCATATCCTGGAAATTTTCATTGTATGAAGAATACAGAGAAAAGAAAGATCAGATGATTATAGAGGCCACAAAACAGAGAATAAAAGAAAGAGAAGATGGATAAAAAAGAGGGTGAGAGAAATTCTTTTTTGGAAATGGAAGCAAAAATAAAACTTTAAAAAATTTAACGAACAGGACTAACTGAAGGGTAGAAGAAAAGGTGAATCTACTTAACCAAATGAGAGGAAATAAGAGGGGAAAGAAATATATAACCAGACAAAAACAGGAGAGAAGAATTAAATAAATTAATTAATAAAACACTAAAGGGAAAGGGATAACAAATGAGAAGAAGGGATAGTGGGAATACAGCCACTGTAAAAAAAAAAAAAAAGATTAAAGTAAGTGAAGAAACATGAAGCATTTACAGTCTAAGAGGAAAAATAATAACTTGGAAAAAACAATTTTTGAGCTATAGGGAGGAAAATGTAAACATAGCTCCTAACAAATATGAATAGATTAAACAATTCAATAAAACAAAAAAGAATGACATTGCAAAAGAAAAACATCTATAATTTGTTGTTTAGAAAAAAAAACATTTAAAATACAAAGACATACAGAAAATGATTACATGAAAACTCCTATATGCTACATTTCTACAAACATATGCAATATTAAGCTTTAATTTTAAGACAACAGCACTATATATCTATGATGCTCAGACTGGCATACTTCAGGGGAGTATTGAAACCAGCTCCAAAGGAGAGTTAATAGTTATATTTTTAATATGAGCATTTATAACTTTGCAATCAGCTAATGCTACAAATCAAGGCTCGAATAATTTAACTTATTTTTGTAGACTATCTGAACAGAAGAAAATGAATAAAATATTAATAATACAGATTAGACTTTAAATAAGAAAACTGAATTAAAAGCCTTCCTTTCTAATGTTTTCATCAAAAAATCCTCACCAACTCCTTAAACCATTCTCACAAAGATTTTTATTCAGAAGACAAAGTTGATAAATTAGATATGTAGCTTAAAAGCTACCAATACTTTTTAAGTTGTCTTTTGGGATAGATGCATAGGCAATAATGATATTACCTTCACTTTTTTCTATTTATCTGGAATTTCACCTCTTGGAGATATTTCGAAATTGTATGTTAGAATATATATGTGTGTGTGTGTGTGTGTGTGTGTGTGTGTGTGTGTGTGTATGTGTGTGTGTATGCATACATATATATTAAATCATATCATGAAAAATGCAGATTTCTTCCATAGTTACTTGACCACATTCATATACTTTTCCAATTTCATTTTCTTAAATTCTATTTCTACTTTCTAGCATAGCAGACTGGGTACTGAATTGAGTCTGGTGGTTCTCCTATTTATTGATGGTTAAAAACGGATAATTGTAAAAACTTTGGCAAATCATTTCTGTTTTGGTCTATTTGCTGTCCACTTTTCATTTTTTATATATAAATGTGATCATATTTTTTTCTTCAAATTTTAGATCAAATCATTTAAGAACAATGGTTTCACAAAAATCAAAGTCAAAACATCAATCAATCAAACTAATATTTATTGAATTTAGAATTTGAAAATTGGAAGAAAACTCAAATAATCTTGTCTAATTTTTTTTCCCTAACAAATGACAAAAACAAGTTCTAGCAATTTAAGTGACTTGTTTAACGTCACTCAATTACAGGCAGGGCTAAAACTAAACCCCTGTTAATTCAAAGATGACCCCATGCTTTCGTAAAAAGGTAAATGTTACATGGAAGTTTCAGGTGTGACTACTTTTCCTGCTTTAAGATTAAATTTACCCGAAGATGTTAAACAAAGACTGGTGGCAGCTTCTGTTGCCCATCAATTCTCTCAACTGATTTTTATAATCGCTGTAAATTGAAGAGCTGATGAACCCTGGGGAGAAGGGTGTACCTGGATGGAAACATATTGTGATTCATAACATGGGTTTTTATCTTCCTGCTTTCTGATTGCTCTAAATATAAAGGTTCCTCCAACAAATGACCACAAGACTTCTCTTGAAGATTTCAAATATAGCCTCAATTAATTTTGCAAGATATCTCATAAAATTGCAAAGTTAAAAAATATTTCTGATAGTTTTGCTTAAGCAGAAAAAAAAAAAAAAAACATCAGTAGGAAGGTATTTTTCTCCCTCCAGAATATCAGAAATATTCTGCTTTCTAAATTTGGCACATTCTTATAGGATCACAAAATCAGAGTTGCAAGGGATCTAAGAGGTCACTGATTTTATCCTTCTTATTTTACAGATAAGGAAACAAGGACAAAGATATGTTAAATGACTTGGGTCTGGGTTACACAGCTTATTAGTGTCTGGGGTAGGATTTAAACCCAGGCTTCCTGATTGCCAGTTCAATAATCTTATGCAGTTGAAGACAAAGAGCACTCTTGGAACTAATGAAAAAAGAAAGGTATTTTTAAAATAAATTGTTATTTAAAAGGCAAGAAGCTGGATATGGTTATAAAAATTATGGAAAAATTGAAAAGAGTTGTAAAATCAATCAGATACAAAGTCACAGCAAATATAAATGATAGTATTTTTCTCCCAAATAGATCAAATATCTAGTTTTTGTAACTATATGAATATTATATATATATATATATATATCTATCAAAAGAAAAATTCAGGAATGTGAAAAAAATGCTAATTAAATAACTGAAAAGTATGAATACTTTATAGGATCCATAAGTAATCATTAGGTATTTCATCTTATTTATTTTATTGGCCCCAGGTCAGGTGTAGGTCTTTCCTTTCCAAGCTAGATGTCTAGAGGAAAATTCAGAAGTCCTTTTCAACTTTGTCAGTAAACTATGATTTTATAGTATGATTTACTGAATATAATGAAATTGAGGAAGATTCAATGAATGCTTTATAATTAGAGCCATCGCTGGAAATTTTTGTTTCTAAGATTTTCTTTTTTTTTTTTTTTTTTTTTTTGCAGCTAGGGGAGTTGCTGCAAAGACCCTCAGATACTGCCTCAGGTAGAAGAAGTCATAAACTTTGGACCATTATGAAGCTGCTGGATGGAAAACTTCAACTCAGTTGGGTAAGGAGAACAAGGCAAGTCCAGAAGTTTACTAAGGACATGGCTATGATGGGAAGCTAACATCACATGTGTTGTCCAGTTTAAACTAAATATGATTGGTATTTTTATTGGATTAATTGATAGGATGTGTTAAGCTCAGTTTAACTGTTTCAGGGGGGAAAAAAAGGTTATTTTGTTAATAACCTATATGTTTTAATGGCCTTAGCCAAAGTTCCTGTGATCTGGCACCAATTATGGTTCAGCATAAAGTAAATCAAAAGGACTGCTATTTCTGGTGGGGTTTGTTGGTTTAAGTCAAGTTCCATCTCATGAGCATATACTTTACATCTAAAGGTACCATAAAATGATAAAAATAAGAATGGATTTGTAGTCAGAGGTTGCTGCTTTGGAATCTGGCTTTGCTTGTATATTTTTATAACCCTAGATTCCAAAAGAATACAAGTTCCTTGAGGGTAGGATCTTTTCTTTTCATTGTTGTCTTCAGTCTATTCAGTTCAAAGCATATAAGGCTGGTGAAACATAAGTACTCAATATATTTGGTTTGTTGAACTGAATTGAAGAAGTCATTCCACCTTACTTTCCCTATTTTTAAAATGAGAGGTTTGGATGGTGATCTTTTTTAATTCTCAATTCCAGAGTCTTTTACTTTTGAATTTTCTAACAACTTCAACTTATCTTTAGTGTTAATAGGAGGATAAATGTAGCTAAGGCTGACTTTCTGATTTTAGAATAAGACTCCTGTTTCTTCAGGACTAAGATGAGTAAATTAGAAGGCACATCAAACTAGCCCCCACAGATTTCCATAATACAGCTATACATCTCAACCCTCTGTCTTGGGAAAGGAAACAAATGCGAATGTAAGAATTCTGAAACAATCCAGCTGTAGACTGCTTGATATATCCTCTGCATTTAAAGGAGGATAATTGAAGTCACTTGATGTTACAAATGAATCAATATGAAAGGTCTCAGAGCTATTCCAGGATTTATTTTATATAAAGCATGTCCTGTACACATATGTCAAAATATCTTGACATAGGTGTTAAATGGTGTTGTCCTTCTATGAACAAATATTTCTCAAAATATTCAAATTAATGTGCTAAAGTTTAAAATTATGCAAAAGGAATACATACAAAGACATATACTATAATATATACAAAGGTAACAGGAAGACTTTCCAAGAAGAATGTTTTATTATTATTGTTAACCAGGTTTGATCGAAATCCATGCAGGTACAGTTTATTATAGCCCAGCTATAATAGCCCTCTTTTGAAGTCAACTCATCTATAAAGCTGATGGAGAATATAGATGATTATTATACCTAAAAACATTATAGGAAATATAATGGTAAATATGACCCTACCAGGGTTGGACCTTATAATCTTATATCATGACAGTTGTTAATAGAGTTAACAACAGACTCATTATTATTGCCAGATTTTAAAAGGGAGTATATCTCCAATGGCGTATAGTAAAACAACGCAAAAGAAATCAAGTATGCTAGCTTGGACAACAGTTTCCTAATGAAATGTCTTGGATTGCATAAAAGTTGTGCACTTAAAATAAATGCACTTAAGAGGTTTGTGGCTACTGCTCCGTTGAGGACAACATAGAAGGATGATTGCTACTTTCTTTTTAAAAAGAGAAGAGATTTGAAAGTTTAGGGGGAAAAAAGTTCTCCATCTCTTAATAAAATAGGTAGAGACTTTAACACATCACAAATGCCTTATAAACACAACAATAGTCTTACTCTGAACAGAAAAATATTATTCACACAAGAATTATAACCAACTCTAAAAATCATAAAGCTAAAATGAAGGTTATCACATGGTCCAGAAACCTACATTTAAGCAGATAAACTCTAAAACAAGTAAGATGAAGTTTTCTGTTTTCTTCTTAATCTAGAGACTGTCAGATCTTGGAGATTAAGGGCTATGTTATATACTTCATTATGTTACTTGGAACACATACCAGACATTTAATAAATACAGAATAAATAAATAACTACATAGTCATTCTCCCAAGGTCATTTCAGCATTATTTAAATCTATTGTTTTATTTTTTCTTCCTGGTTTTAACTAAATAATCTTTCATAATTGACACTGAGGATATTTTCTTATTTTAAATATTTAGTCATTAAACTAAACAATTGTTTGTCTCTTCATGAAACCTCATTTATCTGAATGCTTTTGATTCCTTGAGTATTCCCATTGCTCTCATATGAGCAAAAACATATAACTATAATAGTAGAAAACTTAGAAAGATATTTGCTAGAATTGGCAAAGATGGCATTCCATGCTTGTGATCAGACATGAACATAGATAGACAAAATAGAAGTGAAGTGAGGGGAGATTCCCCTACAAACATATTAAATATCAGTGCTTGTGGATTCTTAATGTTATATGAGAAACAATTTTTTTTTCCAAAAAGAAAAAAAAGAGATTCAGTCACAAGATATGACAGAAAACACATGCTATATCACAAAGTCATTATCTGACTCTGGTCATATGACATCTTTCAGCCTCTTGCCCCATAAATAACAAGAAAGATATAACCAAGTGATCTCTAAGGTTCTTGCTATAATTTTTCTGTCTTAGAAACCCAACTTTTTTTGTTTTTTTTTTACAGAGCTCTAAAAATTCCTATTATTTAAACAGCTCTCTAATTACAATAAAAATAATTCTCATTTCAACCATGTGAATCACTGGTTCCTAGAAAAACTTTTGGTTTTTCTTTGCAATTGGCAAACATGGAACTCCCAGGAAGCTTTTGAACTTTCAGCTTTGTGTGGTTCTGGCATGGAGTTACTCCATGTGTTTGCTATTTATCCCTCCAGATATGAGAAGCAAAGGATTTCTGGAAGATTTTTTTTTGATACATACTTCCATTAAGATTGAAAACCATGTTTCTTTGTAAATTAAATTTCCCTTAGAATAATGGCTTCAATTACTGGGAAAATGTTGTGTAAAATTGGGAAACATTTTCAAGATCCACAAACCTTAGGGAAACTCTGCTAGTAGATTTATTAAACTCAGAGTCTATAGCTTACTCATTTCTGTTATCTTAATCTCATTCCAGTTACAGAAATATCATTCTGAAGCTACTATACTTTGTGTGTATATCTGCATAAATATACACTAATAAGTGATGTGGAATAAAAATAGCGTGGAAAATTTTCTTCAGTTGGTGCAATAAATTCTGGACACATTGCTTTGTCCAAGAAAGTCCTATGTCACCCTGTTTACCAAATTACATTGCTTGCATTTTATATAATGAGAGAATTTGCATTGTAATTTTCAATTACATTTTAAAAACTTTTTAATACATAAATTTTTACAACTGCACTTCCTATGGGGTCATGGAAAGAGCAGTAAACTAAACGTAAGAACATATGGGCTAAAGTTCTATCTCTGACACTTACCAGTTGAGTAATCTTGGACGAATATCTTAACTCATTTAAGAGCTGGTTAAAATACAGCTCAGGGCTCAGTTTCTTTATTTATAAGATGAAATGGTTGGATTAGTTTATCTCTAAGGTCTTTCTCAGCAATAAAACTCTGATTGCAATAGACATTTTCTGCTAATAGAGCAAAAATAACTACTTGCTGTAATTTATTTAATATTAAGTGAATTCACTAACAATTCATTAGCAATGAATTAGAATGACCAACATTATAGCAGTTACATTATAATTATTCTTGGTGTTTACTTAAGTCTGCATTGCCTGGGATTCTAGGTAGTATTTCATCTAATTTTTAACCAGTCTCTGGATGTAACTGCACAATGCCAACTGAAGCACTTGGAAAGTATGGCATTCAATCAGTCAATTGATTGTTTTGCCTATTTGATGCCAAACAAGCAGTTTGGCTGTTGCTTTCCTCTTTTAGGCTGAATAGTTGTTTTGGCATTGTGTAGACATGACACATAATTTCACATTTTTTGTTAAGGAAGGTTTTTTAATGAATTTTTATTTTCACGCATTTACCAAGGCTTTCCAAAATCATGAGGGAAAACTGGAAAAGTAAGCTTCATTTAATTTCTTTTTGGATTAGGCATAACTCAGTGGAATCATTTGAAGAACAAGGTCAGGGAGATACCTGCATGTTATATATGAATGAAATTGGATCTTAATTCAACCAACTGGATGAGACATTGGCTTTGATTGATCCAGTTCTAGGACAGTTAAAATTAGAATTATTTGGGAAAATATTTGACTTCAACCATGAAAATTTAAAATCCGTAGCAATCATGCAGTTATAAAAGTTGATTATCTCATTATACTTAAGGGGAAAACAAAAACAGATTTTTGGTGATATAAAAGAAAATTCTAATTATTAATTATTATTATTCATTATTCTGTGTATAACAGTAATATAAGAAATAGATCTCAGATTTCACTGGTATAGTGAACTCCCAGGTAAGGAAAAAATTTCTACCAATGCAGGTCAGAACCTCCTCTACATTTCATATTAGTCTAGAGATGTCTAAGGAATTGAGAGTTTAAGTGACTCATTCATGGTCATTTAACTAGTGTATGTCAGAGACAGAACTTGAACTCAGAGGTGTGAGGAAACCTCTCTCTCCTCTATTCCATTCCACTTATGGGTCCTGGTAAGTCCCTTCCTGAACCCTCCATATAATGGGAAGGTTCAACCATCTATTCAATCACTCTTCATAATCAGTCCACCTTCTAGCCTAGTATAAATCAACATTGGATGACTGGCCTGCTTGGGAATAATAATCTACCTGATCTCATTCCTAGATGCTTACCAAGCTCTCACTCAGTAGAGTGAGATATTCCTCTTATCCTGTTGATTCTGAAATGCAGGTTATTAAAACTGTACAAATTCAATTATCACCACCATCACACTGTGCAATCACTTCTTTGCTTCCTCCCATATGCTGCAGATCAATTCTCACAACTACCCACTCCCGTTCTACACAGTCTTTTACCTATGTTCTCTGGAATGTCTCCTTAATGTTCAAGAATTTTACTTTCATCTGCATCAGGGAAAGGAATTCCTGTACAATGACTCACATATAGTAGTTGTTCTATGAATACTTGTTCATTAATCAAGATGATCCATCATAGTATTGAAGCATGTCTATTATAATAACCCCAACCTCTACATCTGGTAGTAAAACCTAACACTTCAAAGAGAATTGTATGATTTAAAAATCTATCATCAGCCTTAAAAACAGTTTAAAACTATGACTATTTCACCTTCTGTTATACACAACATTGGGGAAAATAAGGTAAATAAATGCTGCATTCCTTTTATTCCCACTCAAAGAGATAGTCACAGAATTTTTTAAAAAATCAGGAAACTTCCAATATCCCAGAAAACTAGGCAACATTTTTCAACGTGCATCATTACTGCTATTTCCTTTTACCTACTCATTCAGTTTGACACGTGTCTAGACTTATTTGACTAGATAGGTTTTGGAGGGGGTCACTTTTTTCAGATGTATCTTATCCAGCATGAAAGTAATTTGGGAAGGACTCTATATTTCAATTCAATTTAATCAATATATATTAAGTGCCTACTATGGTGTCAGACACTGTGCTAAGCACTTAAAATACAAATAAGCAAGAGAAAGACATTCCCTCAATAAGCTTATGATCTAATGTGGGAAAGACAACACACAAAACAACTGAAAAATGGGATTGTGTGGGAAGGGAGGTTGTAATCAAAGGGCATGATGTTTCCTGAAATTAAAAACAAGCACAGGTGCAATGGGAGAACAGAGAATTATCTGAAAATCCAGAGTCTTCTATAAAGGATGTCTTTGGGAGGAATTTACTACTTCATCCTCTAGTCTTCTAGTCAGAAAGGAAACACAACTGAGGCAGTTGACAATGTGCTGAATATCAAAACCTGATTCAATCAGTATACTAAGGAGATTTTGAGGGACAGCTAGGTGGTGCAGTGGATAAAGTACCAGTGCAGGAGTCAGGAGGACCTGAGTTCAAATCTCACCTCAGACACTTGACACTCACTAGCTGTGTGACCTTGGGGAAGTCACTTAATCCCAACTGCCTCATCCTGGGTCATCTCCAGTCATCATGATGAATATCTGGTTACTGGATTCAGACGGCTCTGAAGGAGAAGTGAGGCTGGTGACCTGCACAGCTCTTCCCCACTCAAAACAAAGTCAAGTGCAAGTCATATCATCATTTCTCTGATGGCATGGTCCTCTTTGGCAATGAAGGATGAACACACACATAATGAGATTTAGGTGAAAAGTTTCTCCTGGTGGACAGCATGATTTTCAAGGAATCAAAGTCAAGGAGAGCTGCTAATAGAGAATGGAAAGTTACCTGGGAAAATTATTCCTGATATTTATTCTCTTCTTACTGTGTATAATTAATCAAGACTTTCATTCCCCAAATAATAAATGGTCCAAGGATATGAATAAGCAGTTTTTAGACAAAGAAAACAAATCTATATATAGTCATATGAAAAAAATTCTCTAAATCACTACTGATTAGAGAAATTCAAATTATTGAGTGAGGTACCACCACATATTTATCAGACAATGATATAATAAATATGGCAGGAAAGGAAAATGATAAATGTTGGAGAAGATGTTGGTTGGTTAATTACTGTCCTTCCTTCTCAAAGAGGTCCAAAATGACATTGATTATTCTGGAGTCAAGTTTCAATGTGTCCAGCTGTGGCTGATCAGAACAATACCAGCTCAGAATGTTCTACCCACAGGGCTGGTACAAGTAGTCCCTATGAACATTTGTGGTAGATACTCTAAATTTGTGCATGCTGCATTTCCTTTGAGCTGTTTCAATTCTGTTTTCCTCACAGAGAACAGCACCTTCTCTAATGTAAGCATGCCATGCTGAGTGATTCTGTGCCAGCGTCTTCCATGTCACACCATCAGTTCCAAAGTTCTTAAGTGAGACCTTGAGAGTGTCCTTTTATCACTTCTTCCAGTCACTATGTGGACACTTGCTCTGTGTGAGTTCTCCATAAAATAATCTTTTTTTGCAAACGTAAGTTTTGCAATCGAACAATGTGGCCAGCCCATCAGAGTTGGACCCTTTGAAGCAGAGTTTAAATGCTTGGCAGTTTAGTTTGAGTAAGGACCTCAGTATCTGATACTGTGAGAAAATTGGAACACTAATGAATTATTGGTCAAGTTGTAAATAATCTAACCACACAGCAGAGCAGTTTGGAACTATGTCCAATGAGGAATAAAATTGTGCATACCCTTAGACCTAGCAATACTACATCTAGGTCGGTATCTCAAAGGGGTCATCAAAAATGGAAAAGGACGACCATGAACAAAAATATTTATAGCAGCTTCTTTTGTGGTGGCCAAGAATGAGAAATTGGGTGGATGCCCACCCATCATTTGGGGAATGGCTGAACAACTTGTGATTTATGAATATAATGGAATACTATTATGTTATAAGAAATGATGAGCAGGCAATTTTCAGAAAAACATGAAGTGATGCTAAGTGAAGAGAGCAGAACCAGGAAAATATTGTACAAAGTAACAGCAACATTATACAATGATCAGCTATGATAGACTTAGCTTTTCTCAGCAGTACAATTATCTAAAACAATTCCAAATGACTCACAATGAAAAATACTATCCATATTCAGAGAAAGAATTATGAAGTCTGAATGCAGATCGAAACACACTATTTTCACTTTATTTTTTTCTTTCCTGTGGTTTTTGCTTTTTGTTCTGATTCTTCATTCACAACATGACTAATGTGGAAATACATTTAATGTAATTGTACATGTATAGTATATTTTAGATTGCTTGGCATCCTGGGGAAGAGATGGGGAGACAGAAAAAATAGACAGAAAAAAAAGTCCAGAGTTCCTACTTCAAGGAGAAAATATTGCAAACAGCTAGAAAGAAACAATTTGAGTATTGTGGAAATATAATAAGGATAACATAAGATCTAGTAGTTTCTACATTAAGGATTCAAAGGGCTTGGAATATGACATTGTAGAAGTCAAAGGAACTAAGATTAAAACCAAAAATCACCTACTCAGCAAAACTGAGTATGATACTTCAGTGGAAAACATGGTCATTCAATGAAATAGAGGACTTTTAAGCATTCTTGATGAAAAGACCAGAGGTGAATAGAAAATTTGACTTTCAAACACAAGAACCAAGAGAAGCATGAAAAGGTAAACAGGAAAGAGAAATCATGAGGGACTTACTAAAGTTGAACTGCTTACATGCCTACATGGAAAGAAAATATTTGTAAGTCTCGAGAATTTTCTCAGAATTTGCATAGCTGGAAGGATTATACACACATAGACACATGGCACAGGGTGAGTTGAATAGGAAGGGATGATATCTAAACATAAAATTAAAACTAAAGAATAAAAGAGGAATATAATAGGAAGAGAAAGGGAGAAATGTAATGGGGAAAATTATCTCTCATAAAAGAGGCAAGGAAACACTTTTTCAATGGAGGGGAAAAGGTGGGAGATGAGAGGGAAACAGTGAAGCTTATTCTCATCACATTTGGCTTAAGGAGGGAATAACTTGCACACTCAATTTACTATGAAAATCTATGTGATACTATAGGAAGTAAGGGATAAGGGGATAAGTGGAGTGAGAGTGCTGATAGAAAGGAGGGCAAAGTGGAGGAGGGGGTAATTAGAGTAAACACTTTTGGGGAGGAACAATGTCAAAAGAGGGAATCAAACAAATAGGGGGCAGGATAGGATGGAAGGAAATATAGTTAGTCTTTTACAACATGACTTTTATGGAAGTCTTTTGCATAACTACACATGTGTAACCTATATTGAATTGCTTACCTTCTCAATGGGGATGGGTGGGGCAGGAGGAAGGGAGAGAAGTCGAAACTCAAAGTTTTAAAAACAAATGTTAAAAATTGCTTTTACATGCAACTGGAAATAAGAAATACAGGTAATGGGGTAAAGAAATCTATCTTGTCCTAAAGAAAATAGAGGAGTTGGAGATAAGGGAAGGGAGAGGTTTGATAGAAGGCAGGGCAGATTGGGGGAAGGGATAATCAGAATGCACGATGTTTTGGGGTGCATGGAGGGAAGAGATGGGGAGAAAATTTGGAGTGAAAAATCTTGTGGAAACTAAAATAAACAAACAAATAAATAAATAAAATCAGGAGGGATTTTGAAAATCTTCACTGCTTAAAACAAAGAATAACTGGTAGACTTGAAAGCCGTTAAGCTTCAACTTCCTTCTCCTTTCATGTATAGTGAGAATTTGATTTCTTACATGATTTATTACCTCCAGTATTGTGTCACCTCATTTGTTACTTTAAATGTATATCATATTTATAGCAGTTAAATTAGTGTTTTGCCTCACCCTTTCCATAACGCTGATTCTTTCTCTTCAAAAGTAGAAGAATGCTACACCAGAGTGAGGAATACAGCTAGGTCTTCATTAGTGCCAGTAATGAATTGTACAAAGTAATTGCACTATATAAATTTATATTGCATTTTTCCAGTGAGCTGGAACAAATTACAATATTTTAATAAGTATAACTTTGGATACTGCAAATCTGAATATATGCAACTATTGCACAGGATTCATTATTCACAGTTAGTTGGTTGTTATTCATGGTAATCTGGACTAACTGCATTTTTCTTTGTTTTATATGCTGTCATATGAAGAATTTAAATAACTCAGTATTGTTGGCCAACAGGTGATAGGCCTCTTTAGGCATAGTATATCTGGTATCCAGGGAGAAGTCAAAGTCTCTCACTAGAAATATACTTAAAGCCTTAAGAACTTTTTGGAACTAGCCAGATCATGAAACCCACTAATATAGTCTTCAGGAAACAAAATAAATATCCCTGCCATGGTGAAACACTGAAGTCACATATTTGCAAAGGAATTTTATGTATGAAAGCAAAATTTGTAAATAATTCCTATGTGTGACAATTAAGGTGTAGCTGAACAAATTATACCATCATAATGGAATCTTATTTCAGCATAAAAATTACAAATACAAAGAATAAAAAGAAATAAGGAAAGGCATTTGAAACAATAAAAAAGAAAAAAAGTTGAATCAAAACAATTATCCATGAGTATTATTAAAACATATTAATGCTAATATAATAAAAATCTACCATAAGAAAAGATAAATTAGAATGGGGAATTGAAAATGAGTAAGACAAAATTATTTTTATTTTGTTAAAATTAATAGGCAAATAATTTGGATATCAAAATTTTATCTGAGTTTATATATAACCAAATTTTCTGTTTAATATGTGAAAGATTGCTTTATTGATGTTGACATCTGAAATATTTTATTTTTAATATGTCTGCAGTTCAGGAGAAATGTCATAACCTGAGTCAAATCTGGGAAATATTTAGAAAAGATGGCTAAAACCCTAAAAGATACAGATTTTTTCTATCAGTTTGTCCAGAGAGTTCCAACAGAGAGATAAAGAGTTAGGTGCTTCTTAATTGTAACATTTAAGGGTCATCTATATTCAAGAAAATTAGAAAGTCCATACTGACAGAAAGAAAATCAAGAGAATACAGTGTCAAGGAAGTTGAGGGGAAAGTCAAGAATAAGCAGAGAGTTAAAAGTGTTAATGCTTCAGAAAGGATAAATAGAGGACAGAGAGAAAAAAGTACATTTGATGATGTGGTGGTTACTGGTAATATCTGAAAAAAGCACTTCAAAAGAATAAAGTTGGAAGGAGGAAAGGGAGTCAAATTACATGGAAGTGAGTAGTACTAAATGATGAGTTAGTGTAGAGAATTCATTTTACTAGGGATCAGTTAGATTATAAAATAATATAAGAAGTGAAACCAAGATGGCAGAGTAAAGATTCTAGCCAAACTCTCCCAACATTCACCGCCAAATAGCTTTGAAATGGCCTAGCCAACAAAGTTTTGGTGTGAGACATTTTTTTTTTTCGAACTAAAATAACTTAGTAAGTTAGAATGAGAACTCTCTATGACCACGGTGGGGTTGACTGGGAATGCACCATAGCAACAATACCAGCTATGTTCCTTAGTAGTGGAGGCAATAGTAGCAGCAGCAGCAGAAGCTCTCATTGCTCCCAAGATGGTAAGGGGAATGGAAATCCAGTGAAAAAGAGATTACCAGAGATCCTTGTAGAGACACTGGGAATAGGACAAAGTGCCATTTGACAACTCCTTTGTTCATTTACCCTCTTTTAGTTGATAGTTTCAGGGCAGAGTGAAGCACTAATGCTTAGGATACAAAGAACAAGAGGCTTTTCCTGAGTAAGGATCAAAGCACAGACTAGGAGGGTAATGACCACACCTCTCTGTATTACACCATCTTGGAAAAACTGATAACTTAGTCAGAACTAGCTGTGAAAACAGCAGGACAAGACAATCCTGAAGTATAGGACAGTGAACACAACCCCCAGAGCTGAATACACTTAACATAAAATTCAAAGTCAAGAAATAGGCTAGAATAAAAGAGCAAAAATACAGTACCAAAAATAACTTAACCATAAACAACTATGATGATAGTAAAGCTCAAGACTATCAGGAGAAAATAATGTAAAAAACATTCACAAAGCCTTAAAGGAAAAAAAATGCAGAATGGACACAACCCAATTAGATACAAAAAGAATTCCTAAAAAGACCAAAGAAAAAGATATTTAAAAGAACCAAAAAAGAAAAGAAAAACCCAATAGGAGCTGTACAGGAAAAATTAGAGAAAGAAATGGGAGTAATGCAAGAGAATTACAAAAAAGAGAATTAGGAATTTGGTAAAGGAAAAAGAAAAAAGAATATAATTCCTTTGTAGGGGAAAAACAGAATTGGCCAAAAGGTAAATAAAACATAAAATTTCACTAAAAAAAACCTTCTTGAAAGGTAGAAGTGAAAAACAGTGGTAAAAAGAGGTACAAAATCTCATTGAACAAATTAACTCCTTAAAAAAAAGACTAAAATAGAAAAAAGGTATAACACCATGTTAACAAAAATAATTCCTTAAAAATTGGAATTTACAAAGTAGAAGATAAAAACTCCATGATAATAAAGAAGCAATAAAACAACATCAAAAGAATAAGCAATAAAAGAAAATGTGAAATATTTTAACAGAAAAATAGATAGAGGGAAAACAATTTAAGAATTATTGGAATTCCTGAAAATCATGATTTAAAAAAAAAATCTAGACATCTCATTTCAAGAAATAATTAAAGAAAACTGTCCTCCTATTCTAGAACTTGAGGGTAAAATAGAAAGGGAAAGAATCCATGAATCACTTCCTGAAAAAGATCTTGAAATGAAAACTCCAAGGGATATTAAAATCAAAATTTAGAGTCACCAGATCAAAGAAAAACATACTTCAAGTAAAGAATTCACTGAAATACCATACAGTCACAGTCAAGAACACACAAGATTTAACAGTCAACAAGAGAAAGGGAAGAGTGCTTAGGATATGATACTCCTAAAGGCAAAAGAGCTAGAGCTGCAACCAAGAATAGCTTGTACAGAAAAACTCAACAGAATTCTACATTAGAAAAGTAGATATTGAATAAAATAACAGGCTTCTAGGCATTCTTGATGAAAAGTTGAAAACTAAATAGAAAATCTGACATTCAGAGACATAAAAAGGTAATCATGAATGAGAAATCATTAAATATGCTTACATTTCCAAGTGGGAAGATTTTATATATATATATATATACATATATATATATATATATATATATATATATATATATATATATATATATATAGAGAGAGAGAGAGAGAGAGAGAGAGAGAGAGAGAGAGAGAGAGAGAGAGACAGAGACAGAGAGAGACAGAGAGACAGAGAGAGACAGAGAGACAGAGACAGAGAGACACAGAGACACAGAGACAGAGAGACAGAGACAGAGACAGAGAGAGAAATTTATGACTATTTGGTTACTTACAAGGAAGTTAACAGTATTTATGTGAATCTGTTAAGATAATCTCAAAAAAATGGAGAACTGAGAAAAATGGGATGCACTATGAAACTGGGAATGGAGAGGATGAAGGGGGAGAAATTATCTCAGCAATAATAATTGTGAATATGAAAGGGATGAACTCAAAAAATGGAAGAGCATAGCAGAATGTCTTAGAAAACAGAATACAACAATATACTGTTTATAAGAAACACACTTAAAATGAAAAGATACAGTATTAAATCAAGGGTAGCAATCATGAGCTCAGACAAGGTAAAGGCAAAAATAGACTAATTAAAATGGATAAACAAGGAAGCTAATTCTTGCTAAAAGGAACCATAGTTGATGAAGTAATATCAATACTAAACATATAGGCACTAAATATCACAGAATCAAAATTCTTAAAGGAAAAGTTAAATGAACAACAGGTGGAAATAGATAGCAACCTCAACTTCCCTCTCTCAGAACTATGTAAACTAACCATAAATTAAATAAGTAAGAAGTTAAGAAGGTTAATATAATTTTAGAAAAGTTGGATATGATAGACCTCTTGAGAAAACTGAATGAGAACAGAAAGGAGATTATCTTTTTCTCAGCTGTACAAGACATCTCCACAAAAGCTGATCATTTATTATGACAGAAAAACTCACAAAGGAATGCAGGAAAACAAGTAAAAGATACTCTTTTCAGATCATAATGCAGTAAAAATTATACTCAATAAAGGACCTTTGAAGCACAGACTAATAATTATTAGAAAATTAATTCTAAAGAATTAATGAATCAAAGAACAAATCACAAAAATAATTATTAAAGAGAATGACAACAATGAGACATTTCAAATTCTGACACAGCCAAAGCAATAGTTAGAGGAAATATTATATATCTAAACATTTACATACATAAAAAAGAAAAAGAGCAGATCAATGAATGGGTACACAAGGGAAGAAAAATAGTTAGGAAAAGAAAAATTTTTAAATTCTAATTAAACTTAAAAACCCCTGAACAACAAAGAAGAGATTAATAAAATTGAAAAGACCTACCTAATAAATAAAACTTGGAGATGGTTTTATTGAAATAACAATAAAATAGAAACCACAGGTTAATTCTATTTTAAAAAGAAACAAAATGACCAAATGAAACAAAAATAATGTACAACCAATGAAGATTAAATTAAAGCAATTGTTAGGAGTTATTTTGCCCAATTAAATGCCAGCAAAACTGACAAACTAAATGAAATGGATAATGACAAAAACCTATATTGCCAAGAATAACAGAAAAGAAATTAGAATCTTTAAATAGTCCCATCTTAGAAAAGTAATAGTACAAGCCATTGATGTGTTCCCTAAGAAAAAAATATCCAGGACCAAATGCATTTACAAATGAGTTCTACTAAATAGTCTAAACAAATATGAGGTAGCCAGAGTCAATAAAATAAAAATGACAAGTCTATCTAAATCAATAATTATTCAGTTTCATACAAACTGAACTACCAAAGAAATATTTTATAGAGCAAAAAAATTATAAAATTCATTTGGAAGACCAAAATTTCAAAACTATCAATAGATTCAGTTTAAAAATTAAGAAAGGAGATTTCAAACTATACTACATAGCACTAATCATCAAAATAATCTAGTTTTAGATAAGAAATACCATAGTTAATCTGTGGGATAGATTAGGTACACAATAGACAGTTGTAAATCACCATAGTAATCTAATGTTTATTAAACTCAACCATCCAAGCTTTGATGTCAAGGATTCACTATTTAAAAAAAAAAAAAAAAACTGCTGGGAAAACTGGAAAGCAGTCTGGCAGAAACTTGGCATAACATGATATCTTACAGTTTATACCAAGATATACCTAAAAGGAGTACATGATTTAGACATAAGGGTTGATACCCTAAACAAATTAGGGAAGCACAGGAAAAAATAACCTGGCAGATCTATGGACAAGGGAAGAGTTTATGATCAAATAAGATAAGAGTATTATGACATATATAATGAATAATTGTGATTACATGAAAAAAAGGTTTTGTACAAACAAAACCAATGCAGTCAAAATTAGAAAGAAATCAGGAAACAGAAAAAATAAATTAGCTAATTTATCTTAAAATGCTTCTTTTCACAAATATATAGGAACCTGAGTAATATTTAGAAAATAAGAGCTTTTGTTGAAATGATAAATGGTCAGAAAATATGAACAGGCATCTTTCAGAAGAAGAAAACAAAGTTGTCAATCAACATGTGAAAAAATGCTCTGAATTACTAATAAAGAAATTTAAATTACATCAACTATGAGTTACCACATTATTCTCATTGGGTTTGGTTCACATGAAAGAAAAGGAAAATTACAAATGCCAGGGGGATATAAGGAAATAGGTACACTACTGCAGTACTGGTGGAGTTGTGAACTGCTCCAATCTTTCTAAACAATAACTTGTTACTATGCTCAGAGGATAATGAAACTTTGCATACTCTTTGACCCATATATGCTGCTATTAGCTCTATATCCCAAAGAGAGAAAAAAAAGCGACTTGGGCAGCTAGGTGGCATAGTGGATAGAGTACTGATCATGGAGTCAGGAGGACCTGAGTTCAAATTTGGCCTCAGACACAACATTTACTAGCTGTGTGAATCAGAATAAGTCATTTAATCCCAATTACCTACAAGAGAAGAAAAAAAATGTTTATAGAAACTCTCTTTGTGATGTCAAAGAAGTGGGAAATTGAAGAGACACCTATAAACTAGGGAGTAACTGAATATGCTGTGGTATGTGACTATAATGGAGTATTATTGTGCCATAAGAAATGCAAAAGGGAATGGTTTTAGAAAAATCTGAGGATCCTTATATGAACCAATGTAAAGTGAAATGTGAAGAACCAATAGAACCTTATACATGGTAACAGAAATATTCTAACAATGACACACTGTGAAAGAGGTAGGCAATCTGACCCAGGACTATTCCAAAGAACTCATGATAAAAATCACTCTCCAGCTCCAGAGAGAGAACTGATGATTGCTGACTTCAAACTGAAGCAATTTTTTTTCACTTTCCTCATTTTTCTTGGGTTTTCTGTTGTTTTGGTTTTATTGCATGGTAAATATTAAATATATTTTGGATGACATCACATGTATATCATATTGTTTACCTTCTCAGTGGGTGGGGGAAGGGAGAGAGGGAAGAAGAAAATTTGCAACTGATAATAAAATGCTTAAATATTAGAAATATGAAAAAGACTGGTTCATTTTCAATTTCCCTTCTATGTTTCAAGTTTTATAAAACTATCATCAATAAACACCCCCTGAAAACTGAGTGTTGGATAAGCAAAGTATAAGGAATCCTCATTGTACCTAACATTCTCAGTTTTGGGGGGAAGACTACACATTTGAATTTTTTCTATCAATAACCTTCTTTAGTTTTACCAATACCAGTAGTTTCCAGTGAGCCAATCCAAGCACAAAACTGCATACCTGCTCTGATATGAAAGAATAACCCACATCAGAAATATTCACATTGACTCCAGAGATTATAATTTGTCTTTTTATTCCTCATATGAAATCAGAACCTATTAGAGCTAGAAAAATAAAACAAAATTCTAAAAATGATCATTTTCCTTAAATTAAACAGAATTAGTGTTGATTAATAGTTGTGATATTTGTTCTTACATTTGGCCCAAGACTAAATAATTGTACATATATAAACACTGATGTCCTAAGTATTGAGTTTGTTTGCTTTTTATCATTTTTTCACACCTGTTTTCCATTAGTCTCTGCAACAATACCAAAATAAGATGGTTTGACATCTATGTAATTTCAAGATACAGAATGCTAAGAATGACTGTTGATGTGTAATGATCATAGGTTAAGGATAGTTTTTTTTAAAAGATTCACAAATTGCAAATAAGTACCCAAAAGCATTTTAAAAATTATCCAAGTAAAGCAAATTAAAACAATGTTAAGTTACCACTCCTCCAATTTGGCAAAAATTAACTGAAAATTACAAAAAATTGCTGGTGATAAAACAGATAAATGGATTTGCTAGTGTCTTTCTGGAACTCTTAAAAAATGGTAGAATATATTCAGAGTTTTACCTGACATCATAGAATATGATTTATAAAGATAATCATATTATTTAAAATATAACAAGACTAGAAATAACCTAAATGTATAATACTATGAAACTGGATGGAAAATATCATATCAATTTTATAATGCAATTAAATGCCAATAGAAGTCATATAAGGAAATATGAATGACATAAAGAACCTGGAGACCACAGGTTTTGGATTTAAATGATCTGAACCCAAATTCTGTCTCAGACACTTTCTACCTACATGGCTTTTAAAAAGTAATATAACCTCACTAAATGTGATGAGTGTAGTGTTCATGTCTAGATAGTCTCTGCAGCCTTAGAGGTCTCTATCCTAGAGTTTGCCTATGGCAAAAATTAACCCCATTTTCCCCCACACCCAACCACTTATGGCTAGACAGAATCAATGCCTAAGGTGGGAGAAGGCAAGTTATGAGATGGACCTGCAAAATTTCTGCAGTAGAGAGAGAATCCCTAGGTCATAGGCACAAGGTTATGGTTTTTATGTTCTTACAGAGCATTGAGGCTGAGGGGTAAGAGATTACGAGTGAAGCTATTAAGGATTAGCATTCTCCAGTGTTAAATGTACAATATAAGGCACTTATCTTGCTGGGGCCCTCATTTTATTCTCCTGTTTATTCAAGTGTAATTTTCCTACAAATGGCACATAATTCCTAATGTAAGTTGGGGGGGCGATAATTGGGGGAGAAATTACTGAGAAAAACTTTGGAAAATGTCTTTTCTGTCATTTTGTTGGTCATATGACCTGATTCTAAATGCAGACATTTTCCACTAAGCATGAAGTTAGAATTAGAATAATAACTTTTACACCAACTTTGAGGAGAATATAACTGTGATATAAAGGTGGGGGGAATGATGATTGGCCAAATATTGGAAAAAAACACAGATTATAAATGATTCTAACATCCTGTGTCAAAATGTTTTTCATTGTAGTACTTTAATGTAAGTTTAATTAATACTACTGTTTCAGTAGAATTTATTTTAGTGATTATTCTAACCTTATGCCATTTAATTTAACCCCACAAATATCTCAATAAGGGGCCCCTAGCATAATATTTTGCCTTTCTGGGCCTCAATTTCTTCCTCTGTCAAGGGGTTGGACAAAATCATTCAATCAACAAGCATTTGTAAAAATGCATACAATGTGCCAGTTTACTGTCTGTATTTACTGCTGGAGAATTCAAGGACAGAAGTGAAATAGCCACTGAAGAATTAACATGAAATCAGATCTATCGATCTATGTCTGTCTGTCTATCTATCTATCTATCTATCTATCTATCTATCTATCTATCTATCCATCCATTCATCCTTATCTATCTGTAGGTATGTACGAATGCACACATGCAGACATCTATACATGTAAAACACATATAAGATAATTTTTGGAGGAAAACCACTAGGATTGGGGAAGAGATAAAAAAAAAATCTTCATGAAAATATGTTGCTAAATTCCATAATTCTATGATCCCAAAACATGTCCACAATTCACTTTCTTCATTTAATAAATCTTGCAAAAATTTATTTGAAGAAATCTTACTTAGAGCAACTACTCTGTGACTTAAATTGAAAAAAACTTACTTGGTTCCCGACATTCCATTTTTCCCATCTTACTAGCTCAGAGTTAATCATGTGCTTCAGACTTATGGTTCATGAAGAGAACATAAGGCAAATCAGCAAACTTTTTCAATCCAAGGGGGC
This sequence comes from Notamacropus eugenii, assembly GCF_028372415.1. Lineage (NCBI taxonomy): Eukaryota > Metazoa > Chordata > Mammalia > Diprotodontia > Macropodidae > Notamacropus > Notamacropus eugenii. Next base: position 156,811,632 of record NC_092874.1, read on the forward strand.
TTTTTGCCAAGGTTAAAATCTCTAGCTAAGAGTTCCCTGCAGCTTCAACATTAACCATGGTAATCATTGCCATAGTAACACTCAAGTGCCCTAATCTGCAGCAGTTTCATAAAGCTGTTTATAGCCTGGTTTGAAGTTGTTATTCTTTCATACAAACATGGGAAATGGTGTTAGCATTTTGTGAACAAGAACTGTGCATAGGTATCATTTATGTTAACCAAACTTCAACTCTCTTGTGGAAAGGCGATATGGAAGATCATTTCAAGAGAGGAAAAATCACATTATTGTCATCCATCAAAATATTCCTGAAATCTCTTAGTAATTCATGAGCACTGCTCTCTCTAGCTAGATAGTTGGATTTTTTTTTCTTTTGTGCAGAGAAACTCATAAATATGTGCTTTTAAAAACTCTTCAACATTAGAAAAAAACAATCATTTCATTGGGTCATGCAAAGACTTTCTGAATTGAATTTAAACTTATTTTATTTGAAGGATACCTGTGTTTACCATTATGTTGGGATACGATGAGGGAAAGTGTTAAATCTCCTGCACAGTACAGACAGCATTGTCAAATTGTAGCTTTACGTAGAGCCCTGAGAACTTCTAGGCAGGACAACAAACCCACGATGGTTATAAAAGTGTTCAGAAAATGGAATTTCACACTTCTAAGTCGTAATGTTCTAGGATATCACAACAATTAATGATAGGAAGTTATTCCTTATGTCTAATATTAATTCTTTTGTTCTGGTTTTAGTGACAATGCATAGCAGCTGTTTATCATTCCCTATGCCAAGGATTTCAATACTTAAATCTTGAGAAAATTCCCAATTTCCTCTTTGGGATAAAGAGTATTATTTTTTACATTTGCCTGTTAAATTCAAGCTTCTAATTCTTTAACATTTAAAACATAATATCTTATTTGATATAAGATATATTTATAGATAATATATAAATACTATCTATCTATAGAATAGCTATGATTTTATATAGCACTATTTACGAGCTAAGAGGCTTACCATTATTATCTTATTTGATCCTCACAATAATCTATTTATTATTATCTTATAGATGAAGAAACTGAGGGAAACAGAGTTCAAGGAATTTGCCTGTGGTAACACAGCTAGTAAGTGTCTGAGGTTACATTTCAACTCAAGTCTTCCTGACACAGGCCTTCCTATCTCACCTATGGAAGGATAAAGGAATAAGTATAGTTACATAGATACACATACAATGCACATATGCATTTATAAATAATGCTTAAATGAAAATAATTCAAGGATCTAAGACTTACAATCAATCTCTTCTAAACAAGGTCTTTAGCAATAATAGCATTCCTTAGCTATATATAAACCTAGACTCCATAAAATACCTGCATCCCAGGATTGTCATGAGGATAAAATGAGATATGTGCAAAGCTGTTTGCAAACGTTAAAGTATTGCATAAATGCTCATTTTCAAAATCTGCACGCATATACACACAACCTGTAGCACTTACCAAAGTACTTGGCAGATAGCATTTGCTTAATAAATGTATATTTAATTTTTTTTACCAAGTTAAATCATTGCATTAAGAGTTATAGAAATGAAAGAGGACTTTGTGATGGGAAAATCACATATTTTACAAGTGCCTATCAGGATATTCAAAGAAATTAACTGACTTTCCCAAGATCATGTAAGTCTTAAATAGCAGAAGCAGTGCTTCAATTCGGGTCCTATAGAAGCAATATTCTTTCCACTCCATCATACAAGAAAGAAAAGAAAAAGAGATCGTATATGTACTAAAATATTTATAGAAACTTTTCTGTGGGGGCAAAGAACTAAAATCTAAGGGTATGAATATTTATCAACGATTTAACAAATTGTGTTATATGAATTATGGAATACTATTGTATCACAAGAAATGACAAAAAACATACTTTCACAGAAACATGAGAATAACATCACTTGCACAGTAATTTCAGGAAAACCAGGAGAACAATGCATGCCATAAAAGCAACATTTTAAAGACAAACAGTTCAGTAGTACATGAGAATGTTGATCAATGCAATAACCAAATTAGAATGTAGAGGCCCAATGATGAAACATGCTTTATCAGTCAAAGAGGTAATAGTGCCAAATGAGACAGTTTTTGGACATGGTCAAGGTAAGAAGTTGTATTGCTTGATTATAATATTCTTCATAATGTTTTGGTTTTCCTTCCTTTCCTTCCCCCCACCCCTGCTGCTAACTCCCCAGTTGGAGTAGCAAGGGAGAAGGGAGATGTACCCCAAGTATCAATGGGATAGAGAGAAAAATAGATCATGAGAATTGAATTTGTTTTAATCTTAAAAATCAAAAACCTAATATTTATAGCTACATAGTAATATGTTTGGCAATGTACACATGTATATTTAACTGTTTGAAAATTAAAATTCTAGAGTATATATTATAGGTTCTTCACTTATCAATATTAATAATTTGTATAGGATTATCTTAATACTAATATAATCAATATTTTAATTCATTTATGATAATTGCTGTTATTCTACTGTATTAATGTGCAATTGCTAGTGAAAACAACCATTTCTCTGCCAAGGAACTGGTTAGGCTATGGCAGTTTAAGTCTTTGTTCCCATAAACTTCTTCCTTGAAATTTACTACTACATTTCACTGAATCATCAAAAACACACAGCAGTCCTCCATCACCAACAAGCATCCAAGAAGGTGGGACCCTCTACTAATATCATAGCTCTTTCCTTATCACCTCTCCTCCTTCCTTTGTGTTACTGTTTGTAAATATCTCAATTACCTTCTGGTTTGTGATTTAGAAACTTCTGATTCCAAAACAATATGAAAACTGCATGAAGCCCTTCCTTATTACCTATCACTCAGGTACTTGACTTGATTCCAACCCCTTCCATATCCTCTGAGAGGTTTCTTCTGCTTTAAACATCCCTCCTCTCACCTTAAAATCCTTTTCATCTATTGGTTTATTACCTGCTGCCTAAAATATGTCCTCCTTTAAAAAAATAACGCGTTGCAATCTTATTATGCTATTATCTTATATCTATCCTCTTTCATTGTCAACCTCAGAAAAAGTCAGCTACACTCTTTGCCTCCATTACCTTACCTCTCACTCTGTTCTCAATCAGGTTTCTAATTCCATCATTTGATTGATGGAATTAGATTCCAAGGTTGCACTAAGGAAATACCACAGTCTAAGCAACAATAAACTTTATTTTAAAATTTAAAAGCCTTTAGTTAATCTTCATCCTCCTTCCCCTCTAGTTAGCTAGTAACTGTAAAGCAGTCTCCACTTCTTAGAAATTCTTTCCTTCTTTGATTTTCATATTGTTACTCTTCTTTTGTCCCTTGTTACCAGTCTGACTACTCCTCATTTTCCTTTTGTAGATTATCATCCAATCTCCTCTCCCAAACTTTGGTTGTCCCCCAAGATTCTCTACTAGGTCTTCCCCTTTTCTTTCTTTATTCCCTTTCTCTTTGTCATCTCAATAGCCTTTATATGTTCAATTTTTACTACTACTAGCACTTGGCTGGGTTTGGTATGGAACTGGGCATGGGGGAAATTTCCACTGGTGTTTCTTGCAAATGCTACAAAGGGAGGGGAAAATTTGAACCTTTAGATTGTAACTTCCTTTGTATCATTATCTCATAATGCCTAACACATAGTTATGCACTTAATAAATGCTTGTTCCCCAACTGATAAATGGTTCAAGGATATGAACAGGCAGTTTTCAGATGGAGAAATTAAAGCTATCTATAGTCATATAAAATGCTCTAAATGACTCTTGATTAGAGAAATGCAAATTAAAATAACTTTGAGGTATCACTTCACACCTATAAGATTGGGGAATAGAGAAAATTTTAATGCTGGAGAAGATGTGGAAAAATTGGAACATTAGTACATTGTTGTGGGAGTTGAGAACTGATCCAACCATTCTGGAGAGCAATTTGGAAAGAGCTATAAAATTGTGCATAGCCTTTGATCTAGCAATACCACTACTAGGTCTACACCCCAAAGAGATTATAAAAATGGGAAAGGACCCACATGTACACAGATATTCATAGCAGTTCTTGTCTAGTGACAAAGAATTGGAAACTGAGGGCAAGCCCATTAATTAGGGGATTGCTGAACAAGTTTTGATATATGAATGTAATGGAATACTACTGCACTATAAGAAATGATGAGCAAATGGATTTCAGAAAAACCTTGAAAGACTTACATGAACTGATGCTAAGTGAAGTGAGCAGAACCAGGAGAACAACGTACACAGTAATAGCAACACTGTGCAAGGATCTATGATGGACGTTGCTCTTCTCAGCAACACAATGATCCAAGACTCATGATGATGGAATATGTTATCTACATCCAGAGAAAGAACTATGAAGTCTGAATGAACACTGAAGCACATTATTTTCTCTTTTATCTTTCTCATGGTTTTTCCCTTTTGTTCTAATTCTTCTTTCACAATATGACTAATGTGGAAAGATGTTTAATATAATCATTTAGATATAGCCTATATAAGATTGCATGCCATCTTGTGGAAGAGGGAGGGAAGAGAGGGAAAAAAAATTTTTGGAACTCAATATCTTATAAAAGTTAATGTTGAAAACAAAAAAAATTAAAATTAAAATTACAAAAATATATGATTGTTGACTGCAAACTATGAGATTATACAGACATGTGATATACTTGAAAGAAAATCATTAACTCAATGTGTAGAGGAGGAAAATGATTTAAATAAGCTATACTTAATGCAAATATTTTTTTTTTTTTCCGTTTGGGAAAGGGGTCTCCCTAAGTAGAATTGCAATTGAAGTCTTATGCAATTTGCTTCAGATGAATCCATTCAAGGCTTATGAAGCACATGGTATCACTTTTACAAAGAGAAATTCATACATTAGTAGCACCTTGAATTACAAGTGGGTCCAGTATGTCTAATCATGACTTGGGTCAGAACAGTCATAGTGACCAAGGAAAAAGTGACCCACAATAATGCCATTTTCACTTCCATGAGAAACAGATTCTTGTTTGGGAAACTAGCAGGCAAATATGGTAGCTCTACTCTCCTTGACAGTGAAAAGAATTTGTTATAAAGCTCCTTATAGATATGCTCCAATTTTTGTTGTTGTTGTCCTCCCTCAGTTTAATCCTACAATGTTCCCAGGATGATATTGATTAATTGAGTGTCTTACTAAGTTTTCCTTAAATTTTGTTTTCTGAAAATTAAAAAAGAAATATTGTGCTTCATACATTTCTACCTTCCTTCCCTACAAAACTGTAAAAATTACTTTTGTCTTTGATGTTGTTCTTGGCTGTCATATCCCTTTAGTCAGTATAATCACCCACTTACTAAGATGAATTTTAGATTCTTTTCATCTTTTGCTTATGGAAATTGATTTATATCAGTCAGGCTTTTATATAAAATTGTCATAGTAAGCATTGATATTCTTTCCTCCATCTATCTCCCCCTTTATGTCTTTTCAATAGGTATGACTGAAATTATTTTAATAGTATAGTGTTTCTTTTTATTATTTTCACTCTTTCTCTAATTTTGCATTAATTTTTACCTTTCTTCTGTCAAGTTGGTGATCTGACTTAACACAGACATCTAATTCAGGGATGACCCCAACAACAATACTGAATTACATCCTATCTATTCAAATATCTCATTTATTTGTGATTTTACTTAGTGCTAACCATAATACCTAGTATTTATATAACATTTAAAGGTTTTCAAATTGCTTTACAAATATTATCTCATGTTTTGTCCTTACAACAATCCTGGAAAGTAGGTGCTCATTATTACCCCCATTTTATAGATGAGAAAACTGAAGATTGACAGAGGTTAAGTGACTTGCCTACAGCACATAGCTAGTAAGTATCTGAGCCTGGATGTGGATTCAAACCTTCCTAATTCCAGATCTAGCAAGCTATCTATTGAACCAACTAGTTGCCATATCCAGAACTGCCCAAAATTTACTTTTTAAATTTAGAATATATAGGCATAAGGGTTCTTTGTAATCAGTATCTTTTGGGGAGTGGAACAAAGATGGCAGAGTAGAAAGACACATACACTCTAGTGCTTCCCCCACAGCCCACAAAATACCTGTAAAAAATGACTCTCAACAAATTCTAAAGCAGCAGAAGCCACAGAACAACAGAGCAAAAGAAGTTTCCAGCCAAAGGTAACCTGGAAGGCCGACAGGAAAGGTCTATCTCTTGGGAGCTGAGCAGAGTCCAGCCCTGACCACACAGCACTGGGCAAACAAGACCTGAACAAATCTCCGGGGCAGAATTCCCAGCACGGAGGGTCCCAGATCTCTCAACCCACAAGCTACAAGGAAAGCTCCAAAGGTCAGCATGAGAGGGCTTTCCCAGCTGGGCAACAGGGGAACTGGAGCAATAGCCTCAGGCAACAGCAGCAACAGCATCAGCAGGCTGCAGGCAGCTACTTTGGCCAGGAAGTAACCAGCTTAAAGCTTCTGGTGGTAGGGAGCAGATGTTCTAAAACTCAGCCCTGAGTGAGTCCCAATCCCACCCAAACCCCCTCCAGGAATCAAGCAGCTGAGTCCAATCTCATCCTTGAACACGATACTGGGGAGAGGAGGGACAACAGGACCACCCTCTTGACAAAAGATTCAGAAGTCAAGTAACTGGCTGGGAAAATGACCAAAAAAGGGGAAAAAAATAAGACCATAGAAGTTACTTTCCTGATGAACAGGTGTCTTCTCCCATTCTTTCTGATGAGGAAGAACAAGGCATACTGTCACAGAAAGTCAAGGTCCCTGCCTCCAGGGCCTCCAAAGGGACTTTAATTATTATCAGGTAATAGAAGAACTTGAAAAGCGAGTTAGCAGCTTGCTAAAGGGAACCAAAAAATGCTGAGGAAAATAACACCTTTGAAAAGAGGCTAACTCAATTGGAAAAAGAAGTTCAAAAAGTGAATGAGGAGAAGGAGGCTTTAAAAAGCAAAATTAGCCAAATGGAGGAGAAGGTGCAAAAGCTCACTGAGCAAAACAGTTCTTTGAAAGAGAGAATTGAGTTCAGGGAAATGAATGACTATGAGGTAAACCAAGTAGTTAAACAACAAAACCAAAAGTTTGATAAAATAGAAGATAATGTGAAACATCTCAATGGAAAAACAACTGACCTGGAAAATAGATCCAGGAGAGACAATTTAAAAATTATGAGACTACCTGAAAGCCATGATCAACAAAAGAGCCTAGACATTATCTTCCATGAAATTATCAAGGAAAACTGTCCTGATATTCGAGAACCAGAGGGCAAAATAAATATTGAAAGAATCCACAGATCACCTCTTGAAAGAGACCTAAAGAGAGAAACTCCTAGGAATATTGTGGTCAAATTTTAGAGTTCAAAAGTCAAGGACAAAATACTGCAAGCAGCTAGAAAGAAACAATAAGAGTATTGTGGAAATACAATCAGGATAACACAGGATCTGGCAGCATCAACATTAAGGGATCAAAGGGCTTGGAATAGGATATTCCAGAAGTCAAAGGAACTGGGATTAAAACCAAGAATCACCTACCAAGCAAAACTGAGTATAACACTTCAAGGGAATAAATGCTCATTCATTGATATAGAGGACTTTCAAGCATTCATGAAGAAAATACCAGAACTGAAAAGAAAATATGACTTTCAAACACAAGAATCAAGGGAAGCATGAAAAGGTGAACAGCAAAGAGAAGTCATAAGGGACTTACAAAAGTTGAACTATTTATATTCCTACATGGAAAGAAAATATTTGTAACTCTTGAGACTTTTCTCAGTATTTGGGTAGATGGAGGCATTGTACATACACACACACACACATAGAGAGTACAGGTTGTATTTGACTAGAAGAGATGATATCTGCAAAAAATAACAAAAATAAAATAAAAATTAAGGGATGAGGGAGGAAAATACTTGGAGGAGAAAAGGAGAAATGGAATGGGGCCAGCTATAACTCATAAAAGAGATTAAAAAAATCTTGTTCAATGGAGGAGAAAATGGAGAAGGAGAGAGGGGAAAAGTGAAGCTACTCTCTCCACATAAGGTTTAAGGAAGGAATAACATGCCCACTAAATTTGCTATGAAAATCCGTCTTACACTACAGAAAAGTAGAGGAGGACGCAAGAAGTGGGGTGAGGAGAATGATAGAAGGGAGGGCATATGGGAGAAGGGAGTAACTGGAAATATATACTTTTGGGAAGGGACAAGGTCAAATGAGGGAAGAAAAAAATAAGGGGGGATAGAGTGGGATAGAGGCCAATATAGTTAGTATTACACAACATGATTATTATGGAAGTCTTTTGCAAAACAACACATATTTATTCTGTATTGAATAGCTTGCCTTCTCATTGGGGATGGGTAGGGAGGGAGTGAGGGAGAGAAGTTGGAATTCAAAGCATCAGAAATGAATGTTGAGAATTATTATTGCACATAATTGGGAAATAAGAAACACAGGTAATGGGGTATCGAAATTTATCTTGCCCTACAAGAAAAGAGAGAAGATGAGGATAAGGGAAGGGTGGGGTGTGATAGAAGGGAATGTATGTTGAGGGAAGGGGTAAAAAGAATTCAAGGTATTAGGGGATGGGGGAGGGGAGAGATGGGGAGAAAAATCAGATATGTTACAAAGTGATGTAAAAGCAATTAGTATTAAAAGAATTGACTGAATTACTGAGACTAAATCAGAGATTTCTTTAGTTGGAGAAAAGAATTTTAGTCTAAGTCTCCTAGAGGCAGGTAACTTCAGGTAAAATTTGGCATTGATGGAAAAGTTAAGGTTTTAATGGTAAATTTGATTTTATGATTATTAGTCAATCAGGAATTAGGACAGGTATAGAAAGGCATGTAAGCCACTTGAGACTTGCCTCAAAAGATTTTCCTTAGCCAATGTGAAATTATAGTCATATCTGAATCCTGGTTATTGGAATTTGCTATTTTAAGATACTATGGGACTGTTACATGACAGTTCTTCTGAGGTTAACTCCAGATGTGGATAGCAGCAAAGGCAGTCTGAGTCTCTAATCCATGATGTCAGTGCCTGTGAGATTCTGGAATAAACTGAAAAAGGTGATCTCATGGGAAGGGTGGGAGAGTGGCTGTACAGCCTGGGCTGAGGTAGGATTCTCCTGACTCAGTTTCCCCACTGACACCTGGCAGACTTTAAGCCTGACTGAATGCTAGCTGACAGTCTATTCCTGCCTAGAACTGACATGAAGTTGAGGAGATATTGTTTCCCTGCAATGCCCCTACTCTTAATGGCAATTTCCTATAGCCAAAAAGGTTTTTAAGCTTAATACCAGATCCATTAAATTGTAGATTGTTGGTAGGGGAACATCTGAGGTTAAGTCTAAAATTAAGCTATTAGGCTTAGGACTTTAGACCAACGACAATAAGTTAGGGTCCTTTAATTCTTAGTAACAATGTGAAGACAATTAGATCAAGGGCTTGTGAAGTTAGGATACAGAGTTATTATTTGTGTCTCAGTTGGTTAATGTTAAAACAAATTTGTTTGTGGTCTATATTGTAAATACTTTAAAAGAAGTAACACCTGACCAAAAGTTGGAATTGTTTTATGTGATATTAACTATGTTACAAATGAAAAATAAAAAAAGTAGAAAAGACAATTTTGGCAAGTTAATATCTTCATGCCTCAGCTTCCTCATTTATAAAATTAGAGGACTGGAATGCATAGACTTAGAGGTATTCTAGCTGAAAAGAAGGAAGGAAAGAAGGATGGAAGGAAGGAAGGAAGGAAGGAAGGAAGGAAGGAAGGAAGGAAGGAAGGAAGGAAGGAAGGAAGGAAGGGATGCACTATTATTATCACTTTCTTCACAAACAATTATTATTCCATATACTATTGTAATTACTTTCTCACATACAAATAGTATACTTTCAAATGATTATTATTCTCTACTCTACAAGAAAAATTCAGTGGGTATGTGGGAAAAGCCACTGGCTAAAGAAGTGTTTTTATATTTTCTGCAATTTCAATTATACATACCATTCCTTTCCCCCACTGCCACAGTTAAGCAAGCATTGGCTACAATGAAGAAATATTTAACACAGAAAAGAAAAAAAGACTTTGTTGTATACAAAAGGATGTTATTTTTCACAAATAACAAATATCTACTTCTCACCTATCTGCTTTGATTGCAATAGCAGTAGTATCTTGATTAATGGTTTGGTTGTGTCTAGTAATCTTTGATGTAAGCATATATGCAGGAGTTATGTGACAATTCATGGAAGAATGAATCCTAACAAATGCTTAAAATGAAAGCTTTTAATTCAGTAATCTACTTTTTGTGTTTTTTCAGGGATGGGTGATCAGAAAGTATTTGAAAAGTAAGCATTTAGTTATAGCTGCTACAAAGAATGGTGATTATAAAGCTGCTTACATGTGGCATTTGCACAATGATTAATCCAACCTCCATTGTTTCTCTAGAATTTTACAATATTTGTTTACAAATAAAGTATTGACATTGTTTAAAAGAGACAAATCATTGTGTCTTTTTTTTCCCTGACAGTTTTCATATGACAAAGCCAATCTTCTCCAAGGGCTACATTTGTTTGAAACAAAATATCCTATTCAATTTTTCAAAGCCCCTGTTGCTATGGTTCTTGAAGAAGGGGAAAAATCTGGCTTTTGAACAGTTGTCTTCGTAGGCATAATGATTTTCTAATGATTTTGAAAGACTGGGATGATTTTTTAAGTATTTTATTTTTCTCTCAATTACATGTAAAAACCAATTCTTTTGTTTTCCTTTTTGAAGCTTTGATTTCCGAATTGTCTCCCTTCCTCTCCTCCCTCCCTTATTGAGAAGGCAAGCAATTCAATATAGGTTATACATGTGTAGTCATGCAAAACACATTTCCATATTAGTCATAGTGCAAAAGAAAACAGACACAAAACTCGACAAAAATAAAGTAAAAAAAATATAGTTCAATCTGTATTCCGACACCATCAATTCTTTCTCTGGGGGGTGGATAGCACTTTTCATCATAAGTCCTTCAGAGTTGTCCTGGATCATTGTATTGCTGAGAATAACTAAGTCATTCACAGCTGATAATCTTACAATATTGCTATTACTTTGTACACAGTGCATATCACTTTGCATTAACTTCTGTCTTTCCAATTGTTTTCTGAGAGTATAATTTCTTTTTTTCTAATAAATTAATGAATTTATTTTAGTTTTTACTATTCACTGCTACAAGATTTTGTGTTCCAAATTTTCTCCCATCTTTTCCCTTCTCCCACCCCAGGACAATGGACATTCTGCTTACTCCTTCCCCCAATCACCTTCCCCCTTCTCTTATCCACTTCCCTTCTATTTTCCTGCAGTGCAAGATAGACTTCTATACCCCAATGCCTGTATGTCTTATTTCCCAATTGCATGTAAAAACAATTTTTAACATTTATTTTTAAAGCTTTGAGTTCCAACTTCTCTCTCTTCCTCCTTCCCCACCCACCCCCATTGAGAAGGCAAGCAATTTGATACAGGTTGTACATGTGTAGTCAAACAAAAACACTTCCATCACAGTCCCGTTGTGAAAGACTAACTATATATCCCTCCATCCTATCCTGCCCCCCCATTAATTCTATTCTCTGTTTTGACCCTGTCCTTCCTCAAAAGTACTTACTTCTAATTACCTCCCTTTCATTTGCCCTCCCTTCCATCATCCTGCCCAGCCACCACACTTATCTCCTTCCCCCCTACTTTCCTGTAGGGTAAATCAGATTCTCATACCCAATTGAGTGTGCACGTTATTCCCTCCTTAAGCTAAATCTGATGATAGTAAAGTTCACTCCCCCTCTCACCTCCCTCCTCTTTCCCTCCATATACATACACTCACACACACACACACACACACTCAGAAACACACATGTACATATTTCCACACACACACACACACACACACATAGAAAACTAGCAAGGAATGTAAACAGTTCAACCTTAGTAAGTCTCATGATTTCTCTTTCCTGTTTACCTTTTCATGCCTCTCTTGATTCTTGTGTTTGAAAGTCAAATTTTCTATTCAGCTCTGTACTTTTCATCCAGAAAGTTTGAAAGTCCTCTATTTGATCAAATGACCAATTTTCCCCTGAAGTATTATACTCAGTTTTGCTGGGTAGGTGATTCTTGGTTTTAATCCTAGCTACTTTGACCTCTGCAATATCATATTCCAAGCTCTCTGATTCCTTAAGGTAGAAGCTATGAAATCTTGTGTTAACATCAGATTGTGTTTCTGCAGTACTTGAATTGTTTCTTTCTGGCTGCTAGCAATATTTTTTTCCTTGACCTGGGAGCTCTGGAATTTGGTTACAATATTCCTAGGAGTTTTCCTTTTGAGATCTCTTTCAGGAGGAGACTGGTGGATTTTTTTAATGTCTATTTTGCCCTCTGGGTCTAGAATATCAGGGCAGTTTTCCTTGATAATTTCTTGAAAGATGATGTCTAGGCTCTTTTTTGATCATGGCTTTCAGGTAGTCCAATAATTTTTTAAATTGTATTTCTTGGAGATATTTTTCATGTGAGATATTTCACATTGTCTTCTATTTTTTCATTCTTTTGGTTCTGTTTTATAATTTCTACATTTCTCATACAATCATTAGCTTCCATTTGTTCCATTCTAATTTTGAAGGAATTATTTTCTTCAGCGAGCTTTTCCATTTGGCCAGTAATGCTTTTTAAACCATTCTTCTCCTCATTGACTTTTTGGATCTCTTTGGCCATTTGGGTTAGTCTATTTTCCTTAGCATTTTTGGATTCCCTTTAGCAATCAATTGACTCATTTTTCATGATTTTCTTGCATCACTCTCGTTTTTCTTCTCAATTTTTCCTCTCCTTCTCTTACTTGATTTTCAAAATCCTTTTTGTGCTCTTCCATGGCCTCAGACCAATTCATATTTTTCTTGGAGGCTTTGGATGTAGGCATTTTGACTTTGTTGTCTTCTGGTTGTAAATTTTGATATTCCTTGTCACCAAAATAAGATTCTACAGTCTGATTTTTGTTTCTGGTTTTTGCTCTTTGAGATCTTTGGAAAGGTAGATCTCTGCTTCCAGTGGGGGTGTGGGAATGTACTGTCAGCCACCAAATCCCCCCACAATTTGCATTCCAAAGATCCAGAAAGAGCCACTGCCACTGCCACTTCAGCTGCAGCTGCTACAGGTTCCTCTGCCTCCTCTGCAATCCTGAGTCTAGAGACGGACTGCTACTCACTCACATAGGTGCCATAGGTTTTTGCCACTAACCTTCCAAGTTGTCCCTGCATTTTGAGGTTGAGAAGTCTGGAAACTTCCACAGGTTCCAATGATTCAGTCCCTTTGAGTTCTAGTCAGGCCCCATTTATGCTGGTGTTGCCCATGCTGGACTGTGCCCCTCTCCCAGCCTGGCATGATAGATGCTTTTCCTTGACTTTCCAGGCTGTTTTGGGTTGGATATTTGCTTCACTCAGTCATTCAATGGGATGTACAGCTCCAGGATTTGTTTAGAGTCATTTTTACAGGTATTTTGGGGTTTTGGGGGAGAGCTCAAGCAAGACCTTGCTTTTCCTCCACTATTTTGGATCAGCTCCCCTGAGAATATATTTTTTTCTTGCACAATAACTTTACATCACAATCATTATAGCAAGTTATTCAGCCATTCCCCAACTGATGGGCATCATTCTCTCAAGTATCAATTCTTTGTCAATAGAAAAGAGATGCTATACATATTTTTCTAGAAATATGTCCCTTTCCTTTGTATGTTTTACCTTTACCTAGTAGTGATATTGCTATGTCAATTGCTATGAATAGCTTCTTTTTTAGCCCTTTGCATAGAGTTCCAAATTGTTCTACAGAATGGTTGAATCTAGTCACAACTCCACCAATAATGCATTAACGTTTCATTTTTCCCACATCCCCTCCATTATTATCATTTTCCTTTTATGTCCTGTTAGCCAATCTAATATGTATGAGGCAATACTTCAGAATTCTGTTAACTTTAATTTCTCCAATCATTAGTGGATTAGAGTATTTTTTTTAAAAAATATGGCTATAGATAACTTTGATTGCTTCATCAGAAAACTGTTCATGTCTTTTAATCAGTTATCAATTGGGGAATGGCTCTTATTTTTATGAATGTGACTCAGTTCTCTATATGTTTGAGAAGTAAGACATTTGTGAGAAACTTGCTTTAATTTTTTTCACAGTTATGATTGCCAAATGCATGTCCCTCCATTTTCCATTCTCTTTATTCTATTCTTTGTCCTTTCATCCTGTCCTTCCTCAAAAGCATTTTGCTTTTGACTATCCAAACACCAATCTGCCCTCTTCTATCACTTTCCCCCTCTTCTCTTCTTCTCTTCCCCTTCTACTTTTTTCTATGGTAAGTAAGATAGATTTATATACCCAACTGAGTGTGTATGTTATTCCCTCTTTGAGCCATTTCTGATGGGAGTAAGATTTACTCACTCCCTTCTCACCTCCCCCATATTCCAGTCATCTACACAAGCTTTTTATTGCTTCATTTGCATGAGATAATTTACCCTGTTTTACCTCTCCTTTTCCCTTTCTTCCAGTGCACCCCTCTCTCACCCTTTAATTTTATTTTTTTAGATAGTATCACTTGCTATTCAACTCACACTTCCATCATCTGTCCTCTGTCTATATATACTCCTTCTAATTGTTCCAGTAATAAGAAAGTTCCTTTGAGTTACACAGTCTTCCAATGTATGAATGCAAAAAATTTAACTTTACTATGTAGTCCCTTGTTTTCATTTCCTATTTACCTTTTTATGCTTCTCTTGAGTCTTGCATTCAAAAGTCAAATATTCAATTCAGTTCTGATCTTTTTATCAAGAATGCTTGAAAGTCCTCTATTTTGTTGAATGTCGATCTTTTCTCTTATTGGATTATACTCAGTTTTGCTGGGTAGGTGATTTTTGGTTGCAATCCTAGCTCTTCTGCCCTCTTTATTATCATATTCCAATCCCTATGATACTTTAATATAGAAGCTGCTAAATCTTATGTTATTCTGACTCTGGCTCAATGATACTTGAGTTGCTATTTTCTGGCTGATTGCAATATTTTCTCCTTAACCTGAGAACTCTGGAATTTGGCTGCGTTATTCCTGGGAGTTTTCATTTGGGGATCTCTTTCAGGAGGTGACTGATGAATTCTTTCAACTTCTATTTTTCTGTCTGGTTCTAGAATATCAGGACAGTTTTCCTTGATAACTTTTTGAAAGAAGATGTCTAGGTTATTTTTTTGATCATGAATTTCAGGTAGGAAATGATTCCTTAAAAAATAAAACAAAATCAAAAGAATAAAAAATAGAAGACAAAGTGAAATATCTCATTTGAAAAAAATAACTGACCTGGAAATTGACAAGGAGAGATAATTTAAAACTATTGTAAAAAAAAAAAAACTTTATTCAATTATTTTAAATGTCCCATTTACTGAAAACAACATAGCATATTTTAGCGTAAAATTAGGGCTCAAATCTTACATTTGACATATACTACCTCTGTGACCTTAAGTTTACACTTACTTTTCCTATCCTTAAAATAAGGACATTGGATTCAATGACTATAGAGGAAAACATAATTTTTTTAAAAAAAAATTATTAAGGCAGCTTAACTATGTTCAAATAAATTACATATAACTACATGAATGGTATGATTTAGGAAGAGGAAATGTCCCTTTATTAGGACAATGGGGACAGGGACTGGTCAACCATTGAAGTTCTCTTCAGAGTCTGTACACCTGAGAAAGAGTAGGTCCTAGATCCATACAAAGATAGCTCCAGCTATATACTGGGGTACCAGCACAGGAATTGATGCAAACTGTCCAGATCAGAGACACAGGGTGCATTGAGAAGAGATGTTCACTCAGGGTTGGGGTACTAGGGTAGTAAACAATGCAAGGTCCTAGGTAGTATAATGAGAAGGAAGGAATAAGTTCAGAAACAAACTACGGCAGTGTGGCTTAGACTTCAGGTGCAGAGGAGGGTCTCAATCCCAACTTCTATTCCACTGTAAAGCCTATAGAGTAATAATCAGTACATAAATCATACATCCAAGGAAAGCATATTCTCATTCTCTACCAGCAAAACTCCTCAGCTGTATGATAGGGAATTAGTCCAGCAGCAGTTCACAACTGCTCAGACTCAAACCTAGAAGAAAGGAAGCAAAATGATCATTTTATTTTTATTTTTATCAGAGTTTAAGATTTTTTTTTTAAATCAACGTAATGAGAACATTAACAGGAAAATTGGAAAAGAAATGCATTGTGGAAGAAAGAACTGTAAAGGAAATAAGTAGTCTGGCATAACAGGTACCAAACTTGAGTAAGCCACAAACTCCCTAGAAATTAAAATGGACCAAAGAGAAGCCAATGACACTAGAAGACAAGAAGAAATATTAAGAACAAAGTCAGACGGCTGAAAAAGAATACATGTATAAGGTATCTCAAAGCAAAAATAACTGACTTGAAAAACAGAAGAGAAAAAAATTTAAAATCATGGGACTGACCAAAAATTCCATGATCAAAAAGGAGCACAGATATCATATTTAAGGAAATCTTAAGTGAAAACTGTCCAGATCTCTTAAAGCCAGAGGGCCAAGTAGAAATAGAAAGAATACACTTGTCACCTGAAAAAAAAAATCTCAAAACGAAAGCTCCCAGGAACATTATACACAAAATCCAGAACTTCTACATCAAAGGAAAAAAAACACTACAGGCAGACAGAAAGAAATAATGTAAGAACTCAGGAGTCTCAATCAGGATTACACACAATTTAGCAACCATCTATAATATGTAGTATATTATATATTATAAAAGATCAGAATGCCTGGAATATATTATTCCAGAAGGCAAAAGGATATACTCTTATAGACAAGAATAACCTACCCAAAAAAAAAAAGTATAATCCTACAGGAGAAAAAATAAGGAACTTTAATGAAAGGGAGGAATTTCATGCATTCTTGATAAAAACAAACATAACAGAGTTAGGTAGAAATTTTGAAGTTCAAACATAGAAGTTAGGAAAAAAATAAACAGGTAAATGCAATCGAACAATCATAAGAGACTTAAAAAGCATACACTCCTTGCATTCAAATATGGGAAGATGACACAAGTGCCCCTCTGAATCCCAATAATCATCAGGAGTCAGTGAGGGAATCTACATTGAAACTTTGAGAATGGTTCGGTTATGTCTCCATGCTCTTAAGAGATTAAAAAAAGGAAAGAGATATGCACTTGGTGGGGGGAAGAAAAATTAGAGGAAATTGCATTACATATTCTGTTTTCACTAGTAAACAGCTATACAAACAAGGAGGTAGGATTAGGAAGAACTGCTGAAACCATCCTCATTTCCATCTGAACTGATCAAAGGGTGGAGAAATACATACACACAAGCACACACACAGACACAGAGTATTTAGAGGGGATAGGAATATATTTTACCCCCTTGGGGAAATAGGTGGCCAAAAGGAGAAGAAAGAAATAGAGGGCAAACAAAAGGATGGATTAGTCCTAAGCAAAACAAACTTTAAAGATATAAAAAAAAATTATAGGGTTTTTTTGAGATTGTAAAGAATGGGAATATGAGGAAGTATCCATAAGTGAGGATATGTTTAAGTAAGTTATGATATATAAATAGGATAGAATACCACTGTGCTGCAAGAAAAGACAAAGAGATGATTTCAGAGAAATCTAGAAAAAAGCTTGCATGAACTGATACAGAGTGAAGTGAACTGAACTAGGCGAAAAATTCTGCAATATTAACTTTATGGTAGAGACAAACAACTTTGAAAGAATTAGAACTCTAATGAGTGTAATGATTCCAGAGTCCTCCTGATAGGTAAAAGATTCATGGTACAAAATGAGACATTTTTCAGACATGACCAATGTTTAATTTATTTTTTTTCTTGATTACATATGTTTGTAAAAGGGTCTTAATCTTTTGTTGTTGTTTTCAATTTGATAAGGCAGAAATGGGAATAGAGAGAGAAAGGGTAGATATTTTCTGATTAAAATATACACATATACGTATACATGTGTGTACACATACGTGTGTATGCGTATCTACATGGACATATATTTTCCTGAACATTAAGCAGCATGATTCCCCAATACACCATCCCATTCTCTCAGTTTTCCACATGAATTGTGGCATTCATTTTAAAAGAATTCTTGAGGGCGAAATAGTCTAACTCTTAGCCTGAAACATCTCCTCAATCATTTGAAGTGATAAAGTCATATAATTCGTTGATGGCACGTTAGACATGAACATTTTAACCTCAGAAACCTAAAAATTCAATTTTCTACATTTCAGATCACCAATTACTCAAAAAATGATCAATGATCATAATAGCTCATGTCTTTACAGAGCTTTGAAAGAATTTAATAAGCTCATACCTCCCATACTACTCTGCTCACATAAAAAATTGAAAACAACCAATCATACGGCAAGCACACACATAAACACATGCAATAATGACTTTCTTAACTTGGCAAAATTGTTACTGAAAAAAACTAAATGGCTATTAATAATTCACATTCCAAAATGAGTGATTCAACTTACTGCCCACATAAAGCTTCTGCTTTAGCATAATTATTACTTATGACAAACACAAAGCATTTGGTGAATGTCTACAATAGAAGCACATCACCACAAAAGCTGCAGTTAATTACGAATACTATAATGAACTAAGGGGAAACTCTAGCTTATGTTCAAGTCTATAAAGATTGCCTAACATTCTATCTGAATTAAAACCCTGTAGAACTAGACTGCCATTATTCTGGACTCCCTGATAATCATCTGCAGACTAGCTATCATATAAATCAAATAATTTTAGGTCATTTTATGTGTATCAGTTTTGCCAATATGTATAATGAAACACAATTCTGTATTTTACCCTTGATTCTTGCTTCTCTGGAAAGGTGTGTGAAATCAGTAATACACACAATACATTTAAAGAGTAAAATAGAAAGATGGTTTTATGTGTTGCTAACCCCTAGACTCCCTATAAATGTGTAAAGCTGAATTTTCACTCATCAAAATATGGCCAAATTAGGAACTTAAGTAAAAAAATGTACTTGTATTAAAATTTTAATAGAGGAGTAGACAAAAGTTTAAATATAAAGAACAAATTGCAAAGGTGATTATTGACTTTTCAAAATGAATCTTTGCTCCCCAAAAAAGAGCAATTTCACGTTTTAAATAATTCCATTAAAATGTAGTTCTTTAAGAATGTAACTACTGTAGAAAGAAGTATGTAAAGGAAGCAATAATATCTTTTCTTGTAAAATGGGGATTTGGCAGGTGTGCAAC
This sequence comes from Notamacropus eugenii, assembly GCF_028372415.1. Lineage (NCBI taxonomy): Eukaryota > Metazoa > Chordata > Mammalia > Diprotodontia > Macropodidae > Notamacropus > Notamacropus eugenii. Next base: position 156,830,961 of record NC_092874.1, read on the forward strand.
ATACGTGTGGTTAAAGTGTTATCATCCACATGGAAAACTGAGAGACTGAAATGGTATATTGTTAAATGATGGCCCTCAGTGTTCAGTGAAATATTTCTACTTTGTTCTTACTATGGCTTTTAAATAAATATTCCTTTGTAAATGGTAATTTAATGTTAAGTAGTTAAATGCAACTGTGGGTCCAATCACTGAATACAGAAAAATGGGACACATAGCCAGTAGGGGTTAAAGGCAGGAATTTATTTAATGACACCTAACTTCTGTTTAAACATGTACATTGATGGGAAAACCTCTCATAGGGAAGACCATCCCATCTGGGAGAAGATTTAATTCATAGAAAAATTCTTCCATACATTAACTTGTCATTTTCATCTCTACAATCCCACTTACTGACTGTAGTTTTGATCTCTGGATCAGAATTATTCATTTTTTACTGTTGAAACAAGCCCTATGTGCATAGAAAAAAAAATAAAGAGGGGGATAAAATAGAGATTAAGTGAAATTATTATTAGTAAAACCTATTTGAGAACACCACAGTCATGTATCTTCTGGTATCTTAAATTTTTTTTAATTAAAATGCATTGGTGATATTTCTCCATTTTTAATATATCCCTATCACCCCTGGGCCACAGGTTCTTTTTCTATTAAAAGACAATTAAGCAAAACCATCTTATTAAATGGACATGTTATTTCTTCTTTATTTTATTGAAAAGGGAAAGCAAAAGCAAACTTTTTTCAAGCACTTATGTAATGCAAAAAAGAACTGATCACATGCTGGGCCACAAAGATATGGAAATGCAGAACTACTTCAGAGGAAAGAGTATTGACTCTGGAGCAGAAAGACATGAGTTCAGCTTGCAGCTATGACACCTCCTGACTGACTAACCTTGGTCAAGTCTCTTAATTTCTCTGATCATCAGTTTCCTTTGAGGTGTTTGCCCAGATGGTTTCTGATATGCCTACCAGCACTAGATAAAGTGTGCCAAGTACATGGAACCATCAGTTACAACAAATGGAGAAGTTTTGAATGCTGTGGATAAGTTCACTTACCTTGGTAGTATACTTTCCAGGGATGTACACATTGACAATGAGGTTGATGCACATGTTGCCAGAGCTAGCTCAGTGTTTTGGAGGCTCTGAAGAAAAGTTTGGGAGAGAAGTAGGTATTAGACTGACTATCAAACTGAAGGTTTACAGAGCTATTGTGCTGATCTCATTGTTATATGCTTGTGAAACCTGTACAGTCTACCAGTGCCAAGCCAAGAAATTGAATTGCTTCTATTTGAACTGTCTTAGGAAGATTTTGTGGATCACCTGGCAGGATAAGGTATCAGACACTGGAAGTCCTTGCTCAAGCTGAACTGCCAAGTATTCAAACTATGCTTCAGAGAGTGCAACTCTGATGGACTGACCACATTGCTGGAATGTAAAATGTACCCTTGCCAAAAAGACCATTTTATGGAGAACTCGCTTGGGGCAGGCGATCACATAGTAGCCAGAAGCAATGAAACAAGGGCACTCTCAAAGTCTCTCTCAAGGAATTTGTATTTGACTGTGTAACATGGGAAACACTGGCACAGGACTGCCCAGCATGGCATGCCCACATCAAAAAGGGTGCTGTGCTCTTTGAGCAAAGCAGAATTGAGACAGCACAAAGTAAACGCAGGATGCACAGATTTTGGGTATCCACTCCAAATATTCACATGGACTCTCTGTGCCCAACCTGTGGTAGAGCATTCTGAGCTCGTATTGGTCTGATCAGCCACAGTTGGACACACTGAAATTTCACTTTACAGTGGTGATGTCATTTTGGTCCTCTTTGAAGACCAAGGACAACAGCCATGTTATTACCATGTTTTCTATTAAATTCACTTTCATTCTATTTATATTAGAATCCAGTTACACAGACTGTGGATTTGAGCTACTACAGAAGTGATAGTTCATGCTAACTTACATTTCTTCATCCAGGAACAACAATAAGCATTTCAACATTTTTTAAAATTACATGTTACTTACTTCTTTTAACAAATGATAAAATATAATATGTCAAAAAAAGAAAAATCCTAAGAAAAAGTAGGAATGAAGAGAAAGTAAGTTCCCTCCTCAGTCCAATATTTTACTTCAAATTTATACCATCTATAGACTATGCAAAATTAATCCAGCTGTGCATTTTCTTTAAAATATACCATTTCCACCATTGTCAGTATTCTTTCATGTAGGTGTATATGTAACAGTGGAAAAGCATTCTTTTAAATAAAAACATGATCTCTTTAAAACCTGTAGTTGCTGAGTCTTCTTAAACATCACTTCCCTCCCTATCTTCTATGATGGTTTTCCTGCTGCTCTTCATGTATTGCATAATATCTCCTGACTCCTGTGCCCTTTCACATGTATGCCCCCTGGCCAGTATGCACTCTCTCTCCTTGGAGACTCAGTCCAACTTCTAGTACCTTCTCCTCTCCAGTACCCATCCTCCTTGGGTTGCTTTATATCTGGGCATAAAGATTTTCTCTATGTTGGAAAGTAAATCCCTTAATGGGACTTAATGGGACTTAATGGGACTATCTTACTTTTATCTGTGAATTCTCAGTAGTCAGCACAGCGCCTGGGACAACAGTCTAGTCATAAATACTTATTTTTGTACACATCCATCAGTCCTTCCCTCCCTAACTAGATTGTAAGCTCCCTGGATTACTAGTTTTGTTTTGTTTTATCTATGGATCCCTGGAGCAGAGGGTTCTAACATTCTTTATATCAGGAATCCCATTGGCAATATGGTGAAGACTTCTAGAAATAATGGATCTTAAATAATTGAAGGAAATGTCCATTTTAGCTAGATGTTAGTGAAAATTAACATATTCTTTTCTTCCATCTAAGTTCGTAGACCCCTTCAAATCTATGGACTTCAAGCTTAGAAACCTTGCCCTAGAAAGTTAGCATAATAACTTAAACCTAGAATATGGTAAATGAATAATGTTTGTTAAATTAATGTCAGTTGAATGGAGTTGAATATTAATAATTACCAAAAGAAAGGAGAAAATAATGGTCTTTATTGGAGCCAATAGAATTCAAAGTGAAAAGGAGATGACCTTATCTGGAGTTTTCTGTTCTGTTCTGTACCCCACAGTTTACAAAGTAGATTGATAAACAGGAAAGTATCCAGAGAAGGTCAAGCAAGATGGTACTATACCTGAGATACAAACTCCCTTTCTAAAATGACATAAAATCATAACACTTTTAAATTAGTCATTCAAAGTCAAATTCAAGGAAAATGTGCTGAGCATCAGCAGAGCAGCTTGCCATGCTTATTGCTAGAAAAGCAAACTAAAAAAAAATCAAACAATAATAGTCACTACCTCAATTCAAGGAGCTTACAATATTGTAGGGGAATAAAACACAAATAAATGAATATAATACACAGGTAAATGTATAGGGGAAATTTAATATAGAGGGGGTGAGAGTCTGTGTAGAAACATAACTCTATTACTCTAGGATTGCATAGAAAATGTAATGAGGGAAGGGTATCTAAAATTTGACCCAGGAGACAAATCACAATTTTCTTAATAAACATAGGAAAGATTTACAAAAGGAAAAGTGATTTATGAAGTCACACAATTTCAACCTTGGCTAAAAAAATAAAATAAAAATAAAAAAGGATAGATTAGCTATATCTGATAGATTAGTTGGATGTTTATAACTTTGGGTAATCTAATGAAAATTGCTTAATTCCTGATAATGTTAAGCTCCTTAAGAACATAGCCTGTTTACCTTTTATCTTTTCCATTCCCAGGACTTAGCACAGCACCTGTCCCATAGTTAGTAATTAATAAATGTGCACTGATTGATTGGTTGATAAATTCATTTACATTTTAAGCCTTATTTTTCCTATTATTTTAGCAAATACCAAAGAAATTCAGAACTGCTTTTCTGCAATTGCAAATTAGATATCTAAAAAAGGAATGATCTTTCATAGTTTAAGGGTGGCTCTAAGTAAACTGAAATTAGCATATATCAATCAAGTTTTTTGGTACCATTCTTTATAATACTTTTTTGAGACAAACAATGAAGTAGGAGCAGCAGATTTGGAGTCTGAGAATCTAGGTTCAATACTTGGATCTTCCATTTAATAGCTATCTGTCTCTCAGGAAGTTGCTATACTTTCTGAGCCTCAACCATTTTTCCAGTAAAATGAGAGGGTTAGATTACAGGAACCCCAAAGTCTCTTCCAGTTCTAAGTCTATAAACCTATGATCACACTCTTTTTATTGCAATTGGAATGTGTTAAAAAATGTAAGAAAAAAACCCAAACATACATATACCTACCAAAAGAAACATGAAAATATTAAGTGTAAACTTATGAAGGATCAGAAAGAATTCACAGAACTACTTCAAGCCAAAGGAAATCATGTCAATGAAAGGGCACAGGGAGCAGCACCCCCAGACTTGGAGCTGTCATGTCAACCAAGGCTACCACAACCACTGTCCAGGCAAGCAGTCCTGGGGCCCAGACATCTATACCACCAGTTCCAATGACCAATCAATTGTCACCACAGTGCAAGTGTTCTGGACAGAGCCTTCCTTAGGCCAATTCTCTGGAAATTTAGGTTTAATGCTAGAAAAAAATGAAATATTTGTAGTCATTCAATAGTTTTATTTAATTTAATCATAGAAAGAAGATAAAAGATGGAGAGAAATTAAATATGTCCTAAGCTATCCAAACAGAACAAAGCTCCATCATTTACCAGCTCTCAAGCATGAAAGAGAAAGATAGACAGAGGAAAGAGTGAGAAGATAGAGGAAAGGAAGGAAAGAAGAAGGGAGGAGGGAAGAAGGGAGGGAGATAGAAAGATACAGAAAGAGAAAGAGAGACAGAGGGAGACAAAGACAGAGAAAGAGAGAGACAGAGATATGAAATTCCTTTTGATTGCTTTGTATTCAGATGATCGAGCAACCTTAGTACAGCTTTTTTTCCCCTTAGCCAAGAAAGTCTTGAAGATGGCCTTTTAAGGAAAAACTAGCCTAACTTACATAGGGGCAGGGGATAGGCTACTATTGCTCCTCTCACAGCAAGTAAGAGTCCAGTAGCCCTGGGAACAGCAACACCCCACCCACCACCATGCCAGCCTTTGCCCAAAGTTATCATCCAGGAAAGCAACCAATACAGAAATACTACCTGAAAATTGCCTCTGCAGATGTTGTGGCCCCCCTTTACCTAATAGACACGTTTCTGAAGATCCAGGGAAAAAAAAGTTCTCATCACCAAAGTCGTTGTCATTGGTTTGAAAGCAGAAACAGATATGGCTTTTATTCATAGTATTGAAAATAAAAATCCACATCACCATCTGCCTTGCTACTGCACCATAAGGACCAGAAGCCTTTTATGAGGAAGGGACCCGATTCTGGCACTTTATCAATTCTAGCTCAATACTAGGATAAAATGAAGTACATGTAGGTCATTGAACAGTTAACAAAGAGGAGTTGATTTAGCAAAAACAGAGAAATAATATCAAGGAGGATACAGTAGAACTTATTATATGCAACCCCCCTCCATCATCACGTAAAACATATCTTGTCCTAGAAAGCAAGGTGTGGTGACTCCCAGTTCTCAAGATACCCACTAGGACTGAGAGATTGGGACTCCATATGGGTATACTTTTTTATTCCTCTATGTGACCAGAAAGCCATTCATAACCAGGGGTTATCTAGAAGCTTTATCAATGGAAGGATAGGGACAGCTTTGTGTTCTTTTAGGTAAAATTACCTTAATAACTATGGGAGGTGTGTGGAAATTAAGGTAGCTAATGTTCCTATAACTTAAAGATGAAACTTACAGTGCATATACTATTTCATCCAATAGAATGTGAATTCCTTGAGAGTAGTTATTGCCTTACTATTATATTTGTATCAATAGTGCTTTGCATGTAAATGTTTAATAAACTAGCTTTTATTTTTCATTTATTCATTCACATAGAAACTACGACCCAAAAACTAACAAAACCAAATGATAACCCTGATCTAGCATTCTATAGCTAATATCCATAGGCTTTCCTTTTTATTAATTTCCAAAAATTTTAGCACTAGCTAGGAATTCTTCTAAGAAGTCTAGCCTAAACATCACTTAGAGAGTTAGTTTCATTTCATTTCCATTTTTTTAAAAGCACAAGGAAAAAAACAGAAATATAAGTAGATTCTAAATTCTCTAAGGAAAAAAGATAACACTATTTTAAATCAAGTTTCCACAGTCTGATGTTCCAGTGATTTCAGCTACATAATGTTGAACAGGTTTCCTGAAAAAAAATTAAGACATTCAATGGATAAGGCCTTGAGTGTTTTAATTAAGTGTAAAAAGAAAGGCCAGACTAGTGAAACATTAGGGATTATTAAAGAAATTGCAAAACCATTTGTAAATAATAGATCTAAGAAAGGTTTCAAGAGGGTGGGATAGGTCACAGTACAAAGCAGTATGTTATCTATGCTAAAAGTGTTTGGAATTTGTAGGAGGTTGTATTCTTACAAACAAAGGAGATTATCCTCCCTTACACACAGACACATTCTTCTCTTATTGGTTATGTGACTCCCCAGAGAAGGTTGATTAGGGCCTGACTCAATTTAATTGCAAGAGCCAAAGTACATTTTGTCAATCAAGTAAGTGTTCATCCCACCTGCTATGTGCATTACCCAACATCAGAGTACTGTTTATTTTCTTTAGCTCTGTTTTACAAGGGTTAGCTTCTACTAGTTCCCAGTTTTCACAGTTTGTGAATATTATCACAGTTTCTTCAATCACACTATAGTTTGGTGTACGTTATGCAAACAGATCATTACTGATAGCCCCTATACTATGAACATAGCCAACTAAAAAGAAGCAAACTTGTATTGTTTGACTAGGTATATTTAGTATAAGGATTTCATTTTTCCTTTGTATTTTTTCAGTGGAGGGGGAAATCACAGAAGGAAGAAAAATAGATTTTTGCTCATTGAAAATGAATTAAACTTTAAATAAAAAACCTAAAAGACATCATTTTTTTACCCTGTTGTTTCATCAACAATGGGAAAATATGACAGAAGACTTCCAGGTTCAAATCGCAGTAACTCTCCCATATTCACCTCCAAACAACCATGAAATAGTACCCCAAAACAAATCCTGGAACAGCACAACCAACCAAAAATGGGATGAGACAATCTTTTAACCCAAGAAACTTGGAAGGTCAGCAAAAAATGGTCTGTTGTGCTCTGGTTAAAGGGGAGCACGGTATAGGACTGGAAGTACCCTGTAAGCTAGTGGTACGCCTAACATTACCATGCCAGCAGGAGATCCTGAACCCTAGTGTGGTAGAGCAGTTAAAAGCTATCAAAAGGATCCCCTAAGTGCCTCAGCATAGCCAGGGAAGCCAGCAGACTCGAATTCTGAGAACTTCTACGTGCTTCAATGTAGCCCTGGTGAAATACAGAAACACTCCCCATCAACATGTCAGACACCAGATCCAGGACCCTGGCTCAGCACCAGTTAAACTGTCAGACCCCTATAGTCTTCATCAGTGTCCGCCATCCTCCCCTACCTCCCCAATCACAGCACCATACACAAGGGTCCCCCATTTGACCTCAAGGCAATATCACTGAAGTACCTGGTAAACGCCAGGGCCTGCAGCCACTGATAAAAGAAGCTTGAGACAGTGCCCTTCCACCCTAGGTGCAGAGTTCAAATTTAAAAGAAAGGAAAAACCCCCCAAAAAATGATGAGCAAAAAAAACAACAATAAAAGAATAAAAAGAATCTGATCATAGATAATTATTATGGGAAGGGAAGATCAAGACATAAACTGAGAAGAGTATAATAATATCAAAACATCTATGGGCAAAAACCCAAACAAAAATGGGAAGTGGTCTTAAGCCCAGAAAGAACTCATAGAGGAATTCAAAAAGGAGCTTAAAAATCATATAAGAGAAGTAGAAGAAAAATGTGGAAAAGAAATGAGAGTGATGAAAGAGAATTATGAAAAAAAGTAAACAGTTTGGAAAAATAAAACAACAGTTTAACAAGTAGAATTGACCAACTGGAAAAGGAGATACAAAAAGCCACTGAAGAAAACAACTCCCTAAAAAATAAAATTGGCCAAGTGGAAAAGGAAGTACAAAAGCTAACTGAGGAAAACAGCTCCTTAGAAGCAGAATTGGGCAAATGGAGGCTAATGACTGTATGAGACATTAAGAATCAATTAAACGAATTCAAAAAATTGAAAAAACAAAAGAAAATGTAAAATACTTCAGGGGAAAAGACAACTAACCTGGAAAGCAGATCCAGGAGAGACAATGTCAGGATCATTGGAGTATCTGAAAGTTATAATCAAGAGGAAGACCTGGACAACATCTTTTAAAAAATTATCAAGGAAAACTGCCCTGATAACCTGGAACAAGAGGGCAAAATAGGCATTGAAAGAATCCACTGATCACCTCAGAAAAGAGATCCCAAAATAATAACTCTATGGAACATTGCAGTCAAATTTCAGAACTATTAAGTTAAGCAAATAATACTATAAATGATCAGAAAGAAACAATTCACAATCAGGATTCCACAGGACTCAGGAGTTGCAATATTAAATGATCATCTAAGTCATGGAACATGATACTCTGGAAGGCACTGGGATTTTTACTGAAGTAGAACCTCAGATCCAACATCAGCATTAAGAAATGCTAAGGGATAATCCAAATAACTAGTTTTGGTGTTATTTTTTTTTTTCCCACAATGGAATAGGTAGAAACACAGTCCTAAATTTGAAAAGAACCTCTGATCAATTAATTAATTAATTAATCCAACCTCCTCATTTTAACAATTAAGGAATGAAGGCCCAAGGCTTCTGAATCCATAATGATTGTTCTTTCCACTATTCTTCATTGTACATAGCCACACTAGTGGCTCTATCTAGACATAATTGATCTCCCTAATTTGTTTATGTTTGCACACAAATCAAAATGTCATATGTAAGTACACCTGTACATGGGTTTCATGCTAAATATGTTCTGATATCTGTACTACTAAGCAACCGATTCCTTTTAGGTGGAATACTCTTCAAGAATTGTTCTGATTTTACAAATTCAGAGTTTCTTATTTCTCTTGGGGAGGTTGTGATACTTGTCTTTTTATAACTTACAATACAAAAGTAGAGTACACAAAATAGTATTAAATTATTCTGGCTATGAATGTACAATCTACATGACTACAAGCAAATAGTTAAGATGTTATTGTACATCAGCAGCTTTACTCAGTATTCTCTTTGATCACTTGAACTCAGCTATTATTACTTTATAAATTACATACCTTATAGGACTGCTCTGTGTCAGAATTTAGACCACTTAAAATTCTTATGTACTTTGGAGAAATATCCCTTGCCTTTACTACTCATACTGATTACAAATACGAAACTACTGAAGATGGGAGAGAGGGAAGGGACCATTTTGAATAAAACTAAATGTTCTGTTAATGGATCCCGAAGTCAATAAGACAGCCTTCCTATTATTGGAGTGCGTTGACTATGTAGACAAGCTTCTAAGACAGTGTTCTCACTTTAATTAGGGAAACTGAATTTGAAGACACTTCCAAATTTTAAAGTGTTAAATTCTTTTTGGAATTTAAAGTTTAGTAAAGAATAGAGGGGAAAAAACTAGTGCCAATTTTTAAATTCCATTCCTATACAAAAGTACAAATACCACCTCTACTTTAAAAGAGTCAAATATTGTGAATAACAAAAAATGCAGGTAAAAATACAAGGTGATTTTTGCAAGGTTCAGGGAAATAAGTTTGCCCATTTATGTTATTCTGCATTCTTTAATTCTTCTTCTGAAGGTCAAAGCTTCAAGTTAAAAGCATAAGGGTTGAAGATTTTCATTTCTGATCAATAGGTAAATTATATATATATACATATATATGTATGCATATCCATACATACATATACATACATACATACATACATATATACATACATACATACACTCTGGGTTTTATGGAAAGGAACATGGAAGGAATAAACATTAAGAGGCATAATCTCCATTATTTGATATTGAAGACTTTGAACATTGTGATTTTTTTAAAAAAATTATAATAGTATTTTTAAAAATATACATATTTTTATTTCTAACAAATTGATGAGAATTTCCAGAAATTTCAGTGTAGTTTTCTACTCTCGGGTTTAGTATCAATGAACAATAGCTCTTTTTATTTTGTTGGTGATATTAAATCCACATTTTCTTCTAAAATTCTCTTGCCTATAAGCTCTTTTGATTCTTACTACATTATCTATGAAAATGCCATAATAATCTTCATAAGGCAGAAACCTGATCAATTAGTCTCATAATCAATGTATGCAATGATTCCAATAATCTTGCTCCAACATATGTTATAGAATTACTTCTGTTATCTTCACTTCATACCTGATATGTTGCAGAAGAAAAAAAAATGGGTGTTCCTTGAATTTGACATTCCATGTCCCACCTATATGTATTTTCACAAGTAGTTCTGTACTCCTGGAATGCACCCTCCTCATCTCAACCTGTCATAAATCTTATCTTCCTTCATCGCCTAGCTCAGTTTCTGCCTTCACCTTGAAATCTTAGTTTATCTTCCTTTTAATATTTTCTTTATCTTCAAATAGACTTTCATTATATTTGCTTATATTTTACCCCACTCCAATGTAACATAAGCATCTTGAAAGCACAGTTTTTGTCTTTGTACCCCATGAGCCTAGCACCATAATCTTCAAATAACAGATGTTTAATAAAATTTTAATAATTTTAATTGAATTAAAATATTTCTAATGGCAATTCTTAACTACTACGTACAATATCTAGAAAAAGAGTAATATCTGGGAAAATACATTGTGGTACTAATTTTGTGAAGCCTTTGAATTGATTTTATTTGTTATCTTCTTATCCTTAATAATTAAAGGTTTATAGAAAAATATTTAGATTAATAAATGGGCCTAAATACTACTGAATAAAATGTGGAAAGAATAAGATTCATGTGGATATTTTAAAGTCCCTGTGTCTATTTTGGGGAAATTGTGGGGAAAAAATCTTTTGTTCTTTTAGAGGTTGAGTTCTTACGGATAAAAACAATAAACTAATAACATAAAGAGTAGAAGGACTGTACTTGTTTTTTATTTGAGATCACTAAAAAAAGCACTGATCAACATGAAAGAAGTGCTCTCTTGGAACTAGCAATCTATTGGGTAAAGGCATGATTTAAATATGCACATGTTGCATTTACCTTGCTCAAGTTGTGACCAACACAAATTATCAGCCAAGCACACAACCTAAATTGGTTAACCAAAGGAGCCCTGGAAGTGGCAAGCTGTGTCAGTCATTCACTCAAAAACTTAATAAAGACATATTGAAGGATCAGAACTTATGGACTTCAAAGACCATCAAGTTTAACCTTCTCATTTTATCTCAGACCAAGGGATCTCAAAGTTCAACCCTTTCACAATTACAATTTTACAATTTTTTTTTACAATTAAGGAAACTGAAACCCACAGAGGTTAACTGATATACCCCAGGTCATCCACATCATAAGTGTTTGAAGCAAAATACTCTGATTCCAAAGACAATCCTCTTTCCTCTACAACACATTAAAATTAGATACTAACACTGATCAATAGTATTGGACTATTGACGTCATTGAATCACCACTAATATAGATGAACCCAATACATGTACATGTCTATTTTCCTTTTATTTAAATGATTTATTATTAAATATTTCTCAAGCTCTCACTGTGGACAGGCATTATATTAGATGTTCGAATAGTAAAATTTCTTTTGAAAAATGGGGGAAAAGACTTCACGAGAATGGCACTGAATACTAATGAAGCTACAAAAACAAAATGTATATCTCCATCTTCTCAATCGTATATAAATCAACTAATACTTACAGATCACCTGCTATTTGCAATGCATCAGGCTGAATGTTGAAAGGGATAAGAACACAAATAAGGATTATGGCCCTTAACTTAAAGGAGCTCATACTCTACTAGAACAGAATGTAAAGAAATGAATATTATTAAAAAGTAGTATTGTAATCAGTAAGTATGTGAGGTACAAAGATGAGATGGCTCATTTCTGACTAAGGCTATTAAAAAGATAGCAGAATTTGCATTTGACTTTCAAGATAAAGTAGTATTTTAACTGACAATACTGTAGTGTGTGTGTGTGTGTGTGTGTGTGTGTGTGTGTGTGTGCGTGTGCACGCGTGCATGTTCATCCTTCATTGCCGAAGAAGACCAGGCCATCAGAGAAATAATGACAAGACTTACACTTGACTTTGTTTTGAGTGAGGGAGGGCTGTGCAGGTCACCAGCCTCACTTCTCCTCCAGAGCCATCTGAATCCAGTGACTAGATATTCATCACGATGACTGGAGATGACCCAGGATGAGGCAATTGTTGTTAAATGACCTGCCCAAGGTCATACAGCTAGTGAGTGTCAAGTGTCTCAGGTGAGATTTGAACTCAGGTCCTCCTAACTCATGCACTGGTGTTCTATCCACTGTACCACCTAGCTAGAAAGTATAGGGAATGGAATGAGCAAAGTTATGGAGGTGCAAAAGGGATGAATGTAGTCAAAGAATTATGTAGTTGATTTTTGATGGAGCAGAGAGCACATTCAGACTTTATTAGAATATTGGAATCTACTAACAGTGCTTGAGTTGAGGAGGAGCCAAACAGATGAGTGCTTTAAGAATACAAATCTGGTAGCAGTGTGTAGAATGAATTGGAGTAAGCAGGAAGATAATTGTTGTTCAGTTATTTCTTAGTCACGTCCAATTCTTTGTGAACCCATTTGGGATTATCTTGACAAAGATACTGAGGTGATTTGACATTTCCTTCTCCAGCTCACTTTACAGATAAGGAAACTGAGGCAACAGTGACATGCCTAGGGTTACACAACTAGTAAGTAAGTATCTGAGATAAAATTTGAACTCAGGAAGGCACTCTATACACTGCATCACCTGACTGCCCAGATTGTTTATTCTAGTCACAAACTTTTTCTTCTTTGTTTTGTTCATTTATTTTGGAAATAAAATAAGTATACCATTTGTATATTTTTTTTGTTTTCCATATAACCTTGAAATACCAATATTTTCCTCTATATATTTCCTATTTAAAAATTAAACCAAATATGCTTGAAACTTTCCAGCATTTTGGATACTTTCTGCTAAGAAGCATCAAACGTGCTGTGCTTTGCCCAGTAACACTGGTAGCTCCTCCCTTGTTCGAAGATGGTAGCCATAACTGCCAAGAAAAAGAGTGCCACTAAGCTGAGGTAGTCTCATTTGATTATGAGTCAAATTTTCTGAATGTCAGTCTTAGAAATTTATAAAATTAGCAATAATATTTTAAAATATAGTACATGTAGATGTTTCACATTGTAGTAACATCAAGCAGTGATGAAAGAAAACCTATCTACTCTTATGTTTCAACTAAATTTGTCAAAGATACTTTTTACTGATGTTCAAGCATTGTTTGGTTAAATGCTCTGAATGGCTGCGTTTCTTCAGCTAACTTAGAAAAGACTTCATTCCTCAGTAGTTTCCAACTTGCATTTTTATTGTCATCCCCAAACCAAAAGTGAGGAAATTCCACAGTAACCATAAAACAAAAGTACACCATTTCTCTTAGGGTTTTAATGTAACTCAACAAAAAGAACAACGTAAATGGCAGAATACAGCCTTGGAAAAGAAGAAACGCCTTCAAGAAACAATCAGTTCTTGCCAACAGCTTCCTGTTTTGGCACACAAAAGGGACATTAGACTGGATTAACAAGAAAGACACTCCGTTCAATTAGGTTAAGCAGATAGGGCACTCTCACTATTAGTTTGGTCATCATAAACTTCCTTTCCTGATTGACCTATCTTCTGTTCCAAAAGGAGCAGACTAGGTTATCGATTCATAAAATTAATTTTTATTTTTCCATTTTTTCTAAAGGCTCAGGGCCAGATGCTTTTATACTATTTTTATACTATTTTTAATAATTTTAAATCATAAAATAAGCAGTGTGATTTAGTTTAAAAAAGACATGGACTCTGGAGCATAGAGTCTACCTATGATGATTACTGTATCACCTTACATCAGACACTGAAATTGTCTGAGTCTCAGTTTCCCTATCTGTAAAGCTTCTTCATCTGTGAAGAAGGGATTGGACTAGAAAGGAAGTTCTTAATTTGGATAGATTTCAAGGGGTCTGTAAACATGAATTAGAAAAGTTATATCTTTATTTCAATATAATTGGTTTCCTTTGCAATCCTATGAACTTAATTTTGTGAATTTGAAAAGTTTATTTTTTAGAAGGGGCCCATTGGCTTCTTCAGATTTGCAAAGAAGTGCATGGCACAAAAGAGGTTAAGAAACCATATGATAGATGAAGTATTAGGCCTTTCTTCCTATGCTTCCTTTTATATTTGGCTTCCACAACAATGAATCATCTTACCAACAGAGTATATAACTAGCAGTGCATTAAATAAAGCTTTAGTTATTAGTCATACAAGAAAATATATAGTCCAAACAAGGTGGCTGGCCAACTCTTCATTCCTTTTTCCTTCTATTGACCTTCTAAAATAAAAACTCCTGAAAACAGGTGGTAATGAATTTCTATATATAATTAAACAAAATGAGGCTTGTTGACAGCTTGGCATGAAGTGTGAATCTCTAATTATGTTTTAATGACAAGTGTTATTATTTAAAATAACTACCTAATGGTTGTAATGCACAGGAATAGGATATGCCAAAGAAGGCAATGAAATCGTCTTCTGTGAAGATCCTTAAGAAGTTGAATTTGAATAGTTGAAAACTGTTTAGAGAAATAAAAGGTCTATTACATCTTCTTGGATTTATATAATCCATATGTGTGTGTGTATATATATATGTATATATATATATATATATGTGCACACACATATATATATACACACATATGTGTGTATACATATATATGTATACACACATATGTGTGTGTTTTTGCGTTTGTGTGTGTATTTATCATCTTTTTCTTTGATCATATTCCATAACACTCTCCTAAGTGAGGCAAAAAAAAAACTTTATATCTACAAAGGCTAGTGTCTTTCTTCCCCAAACTTATCTTTTACTTAACTAATGTGTATATATTTCTATCTATTCAACTAATATTCAAGATAGATATATATGTACACATATATGTACATATATATATACATACATGTGTATATATGTGTATATGTATGTATAGCTGTACTTCCTGTCTCCCCCACTGGCACATGAGCTCTTTGAGAGTATTTCATTCATTGTAATTGTATCTACAATGCCTAAAAGAGGGCCCACCATATAGTAACTGCTTAATAAATACTTGTTGATTGATTGATCCTAACTCTTCATATTATTTCTAGTTATCATAATTATCATTTAATGAATATTAAACACCTAGGGAAACTTAGAGCCTATGCAGCCAGCGAACCTGACCCCTTTTCTTGGACAAGCTTAATGGTCACAGACAATTGAGACAATTCCTTCTGTGCAACCTCAAGAAAGTTAGCAAGGAGTTGATGCTGCACCAATTTTACAAAATCTAATGCTTCAATGCTCACATTTTATTACCTTAATAGAAGAGAAAAGATTGGTAAAAATTGAATTAAGCTGCTAATCAGCTTAATTCTTTCAGTTCCACCTATATTAACTTTAGAAGCTGAACTTGGTCCATGTTTTTGTTTTTTTTTCCCAGTGATATTTAGTCCATCTGTGAAAATTTTGTACCATTATCATAGCCCTCATTTATTCTAATTAGGCCTAATGAAATTCTATCTTTGCCCCCTCAAAAAAGTGCTATTATCTTATATCTTCAAAAACAACAAACTTTTAAGGCATTGAAATAAATAAATGTATTCTTATTTTTAATTACTTAAATTGAGATGAAGTATAATCATGAAAAGCATGATCTAGAAAGTAGTTTTCATAATTTAATAGTAAGCTATAAATTGAGGTTTATCTTTTTGAAGTCTATATTTGCTGGTGATAAGTATGCGATACTTCCATTTCAGAAATCAGAAGGTTGATCTAGAACTTATTACATATATCTGTTCCCTTTCTGAACTTCAACACACAGGCCCTTCAAGGGGATCACAACATGACTCCTTACAAATAAGTCCATATTTCTATTCCAAATATAAAGGAGAACTGCTATAACAATATCTGTTCATAGGATTGCAAGGGAACTAAGAGGTCATCTATTCTACCAACATTGTGCAGCTAAGAAAATTGTAGACTTTCTTAAGTTCATATAGGCAGTATATAATAGGGTCAGGATTTGAACTCAGGTAATATAATTCATATTTGTTGATTGATTGAGGTGTACTGCCAGCGTGTAGCAGACCTTCAGAAGTTTCTGCCAGATCACTTGACATCCCCTAATGAGATACTTTTGCTGAACTTGGAAGCCCATTTAACTGAACATCCAATTGCATTTATTTAGCTCACCTACTGACAATCCCATAACTTTGCATCATTAGAAAGGAGAAATCTACAGCAGGAGAGTAGATAGCATTGTTTCTAAAACGAAAGGACAAGGCCAAATGTCACCTCCCAAGACACAATCATCAGAGAGCATGTTGGTCTCCTTTCTATCTTTAAAGCTGAACAGTGGAGATCATATTAACCCTTCATTCTGAACACTAACATGCTCTGCTCTGAAAACTGCTGTATCTAGAAAGTTTTCCTAGACACAAGAGTTTAGAACTCCCAATATCTAGTTTTTTTCTGGATACCCTGGAAGATTAATGACACACTACTCCCAATCCAAAATATATACATAAAAATACCTAATCCCATTTTGCACCAATTGATTTTAGGTAACAAATAAGGATAATTTGCACAAGTAGTAAAAAGTTGTTTATATCTGTCACTAAAACGAAAACCAAAACTTAAAAATCTCAACTAGTAAAAATCCTTGCTAGAAATATTCTACTATAAATACTGAAACACATATGGGACAGAATGTTGAGTAATGCAAATTGTACATTTATTTGATTCTGATTAACATAATTTATCTATCTGATGTTCAAAACTTTGTTTCCTCTACCAACATCACAGAATCCCAGCACCAAAAGTTAGAAGGGACTCTAAAGATTCTGTAATCTCAACCAATCATTTCACAAATGAAATAAAGCTCAGAAAAATTAAGTGATTTATTCAAAATCACAAGGTAGCAATTAGAAGAGTCAGCATTTGACTTCCAGTGTCTCAAACTCCAACCTAGTGTTCTTATCATTGCTTGATACAAAACAACAGATAATTTACATAAAAAAATGACATATTTGGACTTATAAATGAATCATACTTAGTTAGAGTTTTTTCTGTTCAGCTCTCTCTCTTTTTGTTTCTGTCTCCTCCTTTCTCTGACTTTCTTCCTTTCTCTTTCCCCTCCCCACCTTGTGTATTTCTGCTAAATTTCCCTAAAACAAGCACAACCACTTTTACATCAATCTGGGGCCACAATATGAAGTATAAACAATATAGTGGAAAATATCCTTGCAGATAGTCTACTAGGTAAATAATTTAATCATTAATAAGTCATGGATAGATAACTTTGCAATTATTCATAAGAAACAATAATTATGTTCTTACTTAAAACAAAGTTAGGTCTTAAATAAGTACACTTGATTAAATGCTTTATGATTTTTCTTAAAGAAATATTAATGACAACTTCTTTTAACATTATCATGGTGAACAAAATTGTTGTCTTCTACCTGTTAACTACATTACATAATAAGCTCCTTTTCTAGAAATAAATCTATTTAATCCCTTTTGGGAAAGACTCTAGACATGAGACATATTTCAACTACAAAAGGAATGCTTAAAATTCAAATGGCTGAAAAGCACACATTAACAAATACTTAAGCATAAAAAAACCTAACAGATATTTCTTTCATTTTTCTCAGAATGCTCCCATTCTTGAGAAAAACGAGGCCAGGAGGGTTCTCATAGACCAGGAGAACCACTCTTCTGCAAAGTGACCTTGACTCTGGACTCACATAGGACAGGTTCAGTTTTTTGAGAAGTTTGACCCCAAAGGAGATGAGCCTTTGTTGCACTCTGTAACTTCTTCACCTGGAGTACAAAAATATTTTCCAAAGCCAAATATAAATGACTTTTGGATTATCCTCATCATGGCTCCCTCCATTAGTGCAAATGAGGAAAAGTTTACTGTATCTGCAATTAGCAATAGATGGTATGGTTAAAATGAGTATGCTTTCTCATAACTTTCTTCACATCTTCCTTTTCCACTCAGAGCAAACTTTGATTGAATTTCTTTTGACATTCAACTCCTATATACTTTTTTCTGTTCATCCTTTCTCTAATTTAAATAATTTTTTTGTCTACATGAAAAACGTAAACATTTTATGAGGTTGGGTACATTCTATCAGATCATAAAATTGCCAGTTGTAGCCTGGTCCTTATGTTTCCCTAAAGGTTGGAGGGAAAATATCACAACATTATTATTCTAAGATGTAGAGCATCTGCAAGTCAAGATGGATTTGCGTCAAGGATGTCTTATCATGTTTGCTAACTTTAGTTGCCTCTTCAAATGAGTCACATAAGCAATCGATTTTACTTTTTGTTAAAATTGTTTACTTTTTTTTTCTGAGCATAACTGAGTGGCGAGATCAGTCAGTAGAAAAGGACAATATTTGGAGCCTTTAATTCAGGATTTCTCATTTTTCCCATATGAGTACCTCAAAGAGTATTTAAATTGATTGTGCTTTAAATGATGCTTGATTTTACATATACCTCTTGTACATAATGTGCAGTTAGGTGGCATAATTGATAGATCACCAGGAAGTCAGGAAGATTCATCTTCCTGAATTCAAATCCAGCCTCAGACACTCAGACACTGTGTGACCCTAAACAAGACACTGAACTCTTTTGCTTCAGTTCCTCCTCTATAAAATGAACTGGAAAAGGAAATGGCAAACCATTCCAGTAGCTTTGCCAAGGTAATTCTAAATGGGGTCATTGAAGAGTTGGACAACAACGAAAAATGACTGAGCAAATAAGACCAAATTAAAGAAAGGAATAGCCTTACACTCAAGTTCAAAGTATCCTCAGCAGAAGTACAGGATAGAGAATGAGGAGCTAAACAATAGCTATGAACAATATTTGGAAGACATGCCTGACTGCTAGCTCAAGGTGAGTATAATCTAAAATATTGCTGCAGATAGCAAAGTTGGCTAGGTGATGTATGGTCTTCCCTCTGCCCTCCAGGGAAAGAGGCTCAATGGAATCCTCTAAGACTACATCTATCTCATTCCACTGGGTCAACTGATGATGATACTAACTAATTTGGAGTTTGGATACCTCAGTTTCAGGATGTCTCAGAATGTCTTTCAAACAGTGGTTGGATTAGATTATCTTTTGAGCTATCTTTGAAATCAGAGATTCTGAAATATCTTGAAGACTATTCTAGGAGTAAGTTATTTTTAATTGAGAAAGAACTTTGGTTAAGTAAATGAAAAGAAGGAAGAATGGTGGATAAAGACTTAAATTTGGTACAAAGTAAAATAAGCATACAGCAACAATGTGGGTATAAATATATATATATATAATGCATGATATATTTATAATTATTACCTCTTGAAATCTGTTAATAATCATAACCAACAAAAATAATAATAACCATATCTAGTAATTAATAATATATAGTTCAATATATAAAAATTTAAGCAGATAATATTCTGGTCAACTTTAAGAGTAGAGGAATATAGATAGAATAAGCCCTGGTCAAAAACTAAACAAAACAAAAATAAGAAAATACCTTGGGATATCTTAGAGTAGACAAAAGCCTGATTAGTCTCTGAATTTCTTATATACCAAAAGCAAAAATTCTCACTGAGCTTCTGGTCACAAACTACAGATACCATAATGTCATTTAGAGTTAATCATCTGAGATATTATTGTGATGATCTGGAATTCTTTCTCTACAGTCACAAATTGGAGCATGAGAACACTGTAACTGCTGATGTAATTCAAAACTGTCCTTTCATGTCTGGCTGAGCCTGACTCCAAAGAGTTTCACTGAAAAGGTCATAATTTCATTTGGGTGTTTGTGCTGACTCATGCACATGTTAAAAAAATTGACTGGAATTACTATTCTTGTAATTAATAATAACAATAATGTTGAAAACCATTCTTCTCATATAACTTGATAGACAGAAACAGTCCTAGGACAAATCACTGACTGGCTATTATTCTCTTATAGTGAATGTTCTGAAGACTCTTACAAAGGTAACATCTATTTCATACCCTATAAATGTATTAAGATTTAAGCTTATCTTCTATAGATTTATTGAGAGTACCCTTGCCATGACTTTAATAGCAGTCAGGGATGATGGGAATGATATGGAATTTTTCTACTCAGTGTCAATGTTGAGAAATCTTTGTTTTCAAAATAAATTAGAGATTATGAGTATTTAGTATGATTTCTACTAAAAATTAGTCTTTTGATTTTATGGGACAACATTGTTTATGTTCAGGTGAGAGTGGGAAACATATTTTGGTCTATAGCAATGATCTGGCTCTAATACAATTTGCTTGCTTTTTTTGTTGGATGCTCAAGGATATTTTGAGGTCTTTATATGTAATACAGGGTTTTGTTATCTAATAACTTATGAAAGATAGAAAGCTCTTGATGTATAATTCTAACGTGTAGCTAAGAATTTTGTAGGTGAGTTTTCCAGTCAGCAGTAATGTCATACAATTTCTAATTTGTTTCCTGGGATAATCTGCATGATCACCAAATGTAACCTCTTTAAGGTCAATGTATCAATAATCTGTTGGCAGCATCTTTGTCTTTAATTGCAATCATAAATTTCTTTTTTTTAATTAATAGATCTATATGATAGTCATTGTTTGAAGTTTCTTTATTCACATATGGTTGACTGATTCTACTTGGATTTTACCCATGAAGGACTTTTAGATTCCACTTTGGTATTGTAGAGCTTTCATAGGCTCCATTCAGGGATAAAATATATTCAGTTATATCACACAAATCCAATGGAATATAGCCTTTTTCATTCTACTTTTGCTCTTTGAACTGATGTCTACTTGTTCCAAATGCATTTCTTAATTTAAAAAAAAATGATGTTTTACTCTAAGAATACTGATTACTTATCCTTCTCATTTTTGACAAAGGAATGCCAATCTTTAAATAGATGCTTTAAGGCGATGGGCTCTATGTTCCCTTCATTCTGAATAAGTTTCTATTGGCATATTTCCTAGATATGGTATCATCTACTTTTATAGTTTCAAAATTGTTTGTTAAAACTTGTATTATGAAGGTGCTAATTGCTTTGACTTTATTCTCACTGAGCTCTGATTTCAGGATACTAAACTTCTTGGAAAACCCAGACATGGCTTTTATACTCTATGTTTCCTTCCTGACCAAAGAATTTATAAATATTGCTTTTGTCCACAGGCACAAGTTGACCTCCAGAGTCAAATGGGAAACCTTCAGTCTGCATCTTGCCTTGGCATAGAATAAGAATTTTACACCTAACCAGTCAAAATGACATTTTTATATGATCTGAGAAAGATTCCATGAAATCGAGAAACTTTTAAGGTATTTTTCAGTGAAGTCATATACCTTAACAATATCCTTATACATCAAGTGAATAATAGCATGTTTTGGTACAATTCCTTGTTTAATTTAGAAATCTATTTCAGTTCTTCCTAGCACAGATGATAATGGATTTGAGGAAAGGAAGAACTATAACAGTTCTAAACTGTCTCCTTAAAAGATGACATTTTTTATAACTGTGTTGATAGCATTTTAAAAACATAGAACAGTTTTCCATGTGGACAGCAAATATTTGAGTATTCTCTCCATATGTGGGGCTATTTTAAATCTTTTCAGTATATTAATGATCCTTTAATACAGAACTGACTCACAAACTTTGAAATAATCAGTTACGACAACATATTATTTTTAATAATTACCAGGTTGATCATGATTTGATTTGCTCTATATGTTATTCAAGATTTTTTGAAACACTTTTTTTTGCTCCACAGCAAATTGGAAATTTTCAATAAGTTTTTACTTTTTTCCATCCTTTTAGTTATTAGGTAGAACTTCTAGAATTTGTATTCAGTGAAGATTTTAAATAATTTCAAGTTCTATAACTTTTTCCCCTTCTGTTTTTAGCAGTTTCTCTCTTACACTTTCTAATCTGGGATTAGAAATTGTTTAGGAATAACTTTTAGTTATTTAGTTAGGGATAAAGTTATTTTTGGTTCTATTGAACCAGTTATATTGTCAGTTCTGTCTGTAGTAATGTTATGATTCTTGGACAATCTGTTAAACTCTCAAGGATATTTTGGTGGATTTTTTGGTAGTACTAGAATTTGTGTTAATTTATGAAGAAAAGCGAACTCTTGGTATATACTTCTGTTTACCTAATTGTATGTTACAAGGTATTCAGTAGGTGCTAAATCTTTAAAAGGATTGCAGATTTCTATGATTTGCTTGTAAAATGTCTACATCAGTCAATAAGTCTAAGCTCCTAACGTGTCCATAGTTTCATGAAGTAATGATCTTATCTTGTATTTTTAATTGCAACCTCTTTATTTCTATAAACTAATCTGCTTGACTCAGCTATTTGGCTTTTTGGTACACATAGTATCAAATCATCATTATGGCTCTGTATTCTGAAACAGGTACCATAAGCTTTTCTAATTGTGAGTCCAAATAAAAAGAGTTCTGTAACTCTGAATTCTTAATTATAAAACTGAGCTACAATTCTGAGAGACCAAGCAATCCCTGAGTTACTAAGCAATGGCTTCTATTAAAAACTACAGTGCCTTGGGCTACAAAGAAAAAGAAAGATTCTCTGGGCCTGTTGCCAATATCACCCAAGTTGTTCCCATGTCTGTGTGTTTCACCTTTTCATCTAGTAAGTATTGATTGAGTGGTGGCCTCATGAGGCCTGAGGAAAACGGATTTCCTCTTTACAAGTCATTAGCATTTGCTCTGCTAATTTGGTAGATATATTGACACATTGCTTTAGGAAAATGAAAAAAAAAAAACTTTAGGGTAGCTGCAAATCCTGATTAAATACCATCGAGGAGAATATAAAGCTTCATTCTACAAAGGAAATTGTAATCTGGGCAATTGAAATGCTACCTTCGTGCAGTTTCAGAGTTTCTGTTCATCTGCAAAGTGTGTAGTTCTGCACTCTGAGTAGAACAACACATTCTGCCTTGGAAATCACTGTTCAGCTACTTCCTGTAGATCATTTAACAAACAAGAAAAGATTTCTGCACAGAAAGTAAATCTAAGCAAAGTTGTTTACTGGCTCTGTGTTCATTCAAACTATGAAATGATTTGACCAACCCCCCCACACCCCTATACACACACACAAAGTTTTTGCAGGTGGAATAAAATGCAAGCAATGTACAGGATAATATGCTTGTATTTTTACTCTTCAAAGGAAAAGTACTGTCAGAGTAGGATTTTGTTGGTCATGGTATAAATCATTTGGGACTTGGAATTCTTATAATAATCAGTAAATCCCATGGGCCTTTGAATTTTCCTTGTCTTAGCACAATGTTCCTGTGCTTTACTTCTTTCTCTCTCTCTCTGTTGTACCTTCTTAATTCTTCCCCATCTCTTCTGACCTCTGCTACATTCACATCCACATTTGCTCCCTTTACAAGATCAATCTGCTCATTCTCTTTACCCCATCTACCATTAAAGAATACTCTTTGACTAAGGTCAACCTGATACGTATGATGCCTTTTTGTTTCAGGAAGCAAGAATTAAAAGTGTTCTCTGACATTAAGTTGAAAAGATTGCCTAATGCAGATATGTGCTGTTTTCCCCACAGACTTTCTTCTCAGTCTCACTTTTCTTCCATCAAACAATGGTTCTTTGCAAATTAGAAAGTTTCCCCAACCCTCCTCTCCCCTCTACTCTCCCTCTCCCCAGGAAAGCACTCTCAGAGTGTGGCCATTCCTCTGAGATTAATGGTTCACCATCTTCCTAGTAAAAGTTCACATGGTAGATATTTTAACATATCCTGAAAGAGCACTGCCTTGAAATCAGTAGGATCTGAGTTCAAATCCTAATTCTCATACATATTGGCATTGACTTACTATCTTGGAGCCCCAGATAACTTTCTAAACTTTAGGTTTCAAACAGCTTACCCACTGATAATCACTGAAGCACTAAATCAGAGACCTGATCATAGCCCAACACTATATTGTATCCATCACCAAAAGAACTAAACAATGATAATGACTTTTTCTTCAAGCTATATTCATGACTTTATCCTCTTTAATCTACTATTCCTTCCTATTCCTCACACAAGACACCACCTCTCCCACCTCCTGACATTTCACTGGTTGTTCTCCCTGCCTGGAACTCTTTTCTCATGTCTACCTCCTGGCTTCCCTGACCTCCTTCAAGTTTATATAGTGTTATGTTATACAAGAAGTCTTTCTCAGTCTTCTTTAACCATAACGTCTTTCCCTCTCCAAAGTAACTGGAGATAATCTCCAATTTATCTTGCATATATGTGGGGCGTATATTACAGACATACATATATGTGAATATGTAAAAATACACACATATAAATAAAGACATACAGAGAGAGAGAGGGAGAGAAAGAGAGAGACAGAGAGAGAGACAGACAGAGAGAGACAGAGAAAGAGAGAGAGAGAAAGAGAGAGAGAGAGAGAGAGCTTCTAGACAGTATGCCAAATTATTTACTTTAGTAAAAAATAATGTGGATAAAGACGTATTATGGATTTAATCTTCTTTAAATGGGCTATGTTCACCAAGAGAAAAAGTACTCTATTCATAGTCATACCACACTCTAAACACAGCCAGCTTACAAATGATGGCCTGTGGATAGCACAGCCAGGCTCAGCAGAAACCAGTGCTAATCTAGGGGAAAAAACAGTGAGCTTCCTACCAAAGGATAGGTCAGTGACATCATGCTGGACGTTACATCTTTTAGTTGACTGAAAAGCATTCTGTCCATGAAACTGGCACAGATTAAAAAACAAACAAACAAAAAACACTGCTTTAAGGAAATTTGACCTTAAGAACTGGGAAAGTCTGGACACTTAATCTTACAAAAGAAATTCTATAAACAAAACAAAACTGAACGATGAGCTTCAGCAAAATACTTCATAGTATCAAGATACAATTGTACAATTTGTAACATTTAAATGTTATCATGAGTAACTATACAATATTACATTAAGTGTGAAGGACAAAATAAACACAGCTATATCACAGAATTTTGACATCTTTAATACTATGAGATTCACAGAATATTATAGTTAAGGATCCTTCAAAAACACTAAAGTGGTGTTCAGAGTGGGGAGAAGCAAGTTACCTTAAATTCATAATCTGTCATTATATCTAAAGCATGACAAATACCCATTTTCTTTTTAATTATAAATATGATTGGTATTTTAGCAATCCATCATATCTATCAGTGTTAGAAATTTGATCCTAAATGAACTTGTGTCTTTGAGATGTTTTTAAATGCCTTAAGAATCTCTTATTTCAAACATATTTTGATGCTGAATCACCAAAACGTTTAGTCAAGCAGTTTGGTCATCAAGGTCAGAGACTTGAACAAAATATTAGTGATTATGAAATGGATTGCACGTGTAAAATCACACAAATTATACCTTGCCTTAAGTAACATGTGGAGGTATCATTAAATGACAGCAAAACTAAGCATTAACATCTCATACAGAAGGCTCTAAATGATCAAGCACAAGGTAAATCCTAGCATATTTAAATACTGTCTAGTTTGAACCTGTGGTTTCACTTGTGTAAGGGTCTCCTAGGGCGGAAACTCTTTTCTCCATTGTGAAGAAACATCCTTTACATCTCTTTGTTACTTACAGTTGTAAAGAATTAACTAGGCCTTAGAGAGGCTAAGTGATTCACCAATGGTTATATCAGCCTTAAGTGTCAAGGGCAAGACTTGAACCTACGTTTTTGTCCAACCCTCATAAAAGTTCTTTTCATAAGAGATTTCAAACTGGGGGCACACCATTACTGGCCTGGAGCACAACTGAATCAGATTCCAATGTAAGCAGGAAATATTTAACTATACATATACATACATATATACACACACATGTATATATATGTAGGTATGTATATGTATGTATAAACATACATAAAAACATAATATAAATTAAAAATTTAATTTATGGTTTTCTGAGTCAATTTGCCTCCCACAGGAACCTGTTTCTATTTGAGTTTGAAACCACAGATATTGTTTCTTTTGCAAAGTTCCAAACATCAAAAGTTTTAATGAGTATTCTATCCTAAATTATCCCTTACTCCTCATCCAATAGCTCTCCTATCACATAAACCACTAAAATCAAAAGATCTTAAATTTCTCCTTAGAAATACTTCACAATCTAATGAGCTTTCTTGTCTCATAAAATGTTTTGTCATGTAGTTCTTGGGGGATACATACACACATATAGAATATATATTATATATTATGCATATATATGCATATATACAGACAAATTTTTATATAAAGGTATGAACATAGTGACATAGTGTTTAAATATTCTGGGTAAATTTAGAAACTTTAGCATCATAAGACAAAGAATTACTCAAAGAGTTTGATCAAATGCATTTATCTCTCTGCTTTTTACCCAGAGCTCAAGAAGGTTGAATAGCACTTTCTATGTACTGTCACTTGACAACTATAAAATGGAAAGGGATTTGGTATTCTTAGTTTAGCTTCCAATGGATAATTGTCCATATGATTAAAAAGAAAAAAAAAATGAAACCTAATACGAGCTGTCTCTAAAGAAATTCCTCTTAAGTGAATGCAAATTCACTAAACAAGACAATGTCTTCTTTGTTTTCTATAAATCAAAAGACTATTTTAAGGCCTTTGAAAGAGAATTCCTTTGCTCACTGAAAAAGATAACATGTCACCCAGACGACTCAACATGCAATGACTTCAGAAATGTTTGGGTCACTTTCTTCTGTGGTTTAGCCAGGGAAATACTTAGTCAATATCAAATAATACCTCTGTGATGACTAAGTCTAATACATAAAACATCACTGGATAAAAATGCATAAGACTTTATTTCTGATGATGATTTGGTCACAAGGCAAAAGGAGGAAAAATACATTAGTCTTTTCATAATTCCAGTTTCAATTGTCTCATTATTGAATAAAAGACTATAGATTTAGACATGGAATGTAGCTCAGCAATGACCTAATACAGTTGTGTCATTTTTCCAAGGAAAATTAGAGGTAGGGAAATAAAGGGAAATTGCCTAAGATGACAAGGTAATAAGTAGTAATATACTAATCCACGAGAGAAGACCCTACCTCTAATGTTTCCTACTTCTTTGACTTTGGGAAAGTCACTTAACTTCCATGGGCTTCAATTTCATCTGCTATAAAATTATTTCTGAGCTACCTTCCAGAATCATAGCATAACATTTCACTCCAGTCCAATAGCTTGAAGGTCAAGTATATTATATGTAACCTTTTCCCCAGGTTTCTCCAGTGCCCTACAGGGGATTTAGGGTGTCTAACTTTTCTATTAATGGCTCAAGACCTTGCTGATGATGTTCTCTCACCTATGGGGTAGTCCTCTGCACTGCAGTTCCACTTAGCTACTAATAGTCAGATTAGCTTCTACAAAGAAATATTTACTTCAAAGTTATAATCACAAATCTTACAACGCATTGAAAGCATAATTCCCCTCCATGCCCACTCTGGTAAAGGTAACTATATCTATACTAATATTCCTGGAGATGAATTATCAATCTATTGATCCATGGATCCACTTATCCTTGTTACTTCCCTGACCAAAGCAAACTTCTCTGACTACCACTCGACTATCTATACGTCTGGTCTTTCCCTACTGAAATATAATTTCTTTGAGTCCCAAAACTGTTTTTCTTTTTTGTATTTATAATCTAGCATTTAGCACAGTCCCTGACATACATATGGAGCTTATTCAATGCTTTTCCATTGAATCAGGGAGGGACACTCACTGATGTCACATTTCCATTTGAGTATCTGAGTGCACAGAGAATGCTGTAGCAGCTTGATTCCGAGTCATGCACTGGATTTCTCTTGCCTGCCACTATTTGTTGCTCCTGATTTCTTAAGGGAGAATCCTCTTCCATGTCAGCAGCAATAGCTTTTAGAACTCCTGGGAGTGAGATGAAGGCTTCAGACACTCTGTTTCATTGTCAGTGTTAGACTGATGATTTCTCTAGAAAGCTTAAATAATATTAGCACAAAGGTGCTAACATAACATTTCATTTAACATTTCACATTCAATACTCACTGGAAAACTACCAGATGAATCTCTACTAGGCGATATTGACCTTATTTAACATGTTTCCACTTATAAAATTCATAAGCTGCAGTCCCCTAGAAAGCATTATGATGATTAAATTCTGTTCTCATAGCATTTCCTACAGAATGTATGAGTTTTGATCTTCTCATTATGCCCCTCCCCTTCCTCTCTCTCTTTTTTTCTTGGTGTAGATCTATCTCAGAACATTTTTTTCATGTTTTTGTTTTTTCATGTTTCATGTTACTGTATTTTTTACTTACAGTCATAGTCTTCTCTCACATATCTTTCTAATAAAAGAATTAGATCAAAGTCTGCATTACACTTTAAGCAGTTGACACATTTGAATAAATTGTTTACATTTTACCTCCATCTTCCTTTAGAATATTATAAGCTCATCCCCAAAACTTGCCTCCCAACCATGCTCCCAATGAAACTAAAATGTCAGTATAAGCAAATCATATGCTAAGCTCTCAAGTTCTGAAAGTCTAATTGGTTTGTTTAATATCAATGTACTGAGTTAAGGTATTTACAGTATTCAGTCATTGAATTATGTCTGACTTTGTGTGTCCTCTTAGACCAGAGCATGCCAGTCCCTTCTATCCTCCACTATCTCCAAAAGTCTGTCTGAGCTCATATCTGTTGCTTCCATTACACTCGCTAACCATCTCATCCTCTGTCATCACCTTCTCCTTTTGCCTTCACTCTTTTCCAACATCATGATCTTTTCCAATGAGTTGTCTTCTTATTACATGGCAAAGTATTTGAGCTTCAGCTTCAGTATTTGTTCTTCAAAAGAATAGTCTGAATTAATTTCTTCAAATATCAGCTGATTTGATCTCCTTGCTGCCTAAATGACTCTCAAAAGTCTTCTGCAGCACCACAATTGAAAGGCACTAAT
Organism: Notamacropus eugenii; assembly: GCF_028372415.1. Taxonomy (NCBI): domain Eukaryota; kingdom Metazoa; phylum Chordata; class Mammalia; order Diprotodontia; family Macropodidae; genus Notamacropus; species Notamacropus eugenii. The sequence goes on from NC_092874.1 coordinate 156,860,237, forward strand.
TCTATGGTGGTCAGCTTTCCTTATAGTCCAACTCTCACAGCCATACATTAGAGCTTTGACTTGTATGGACCTTTACTGTCAAGGTGATGTCTCTGTTTTGTTTTGTTTTAGTGTGCTATCTAGATTTGTCATAGCTTTCCTTCTAAAGAGTAAGTACCTTTTAATTGCATGATGGCAGTCATTGACTGCAGTGATCTTTGAATCCAAGAATATAAAATTTGATATGCTTTCCACTTCATTTTCCTCTATTTTCTAGGAAGTGATGGGGCCAATTGCCATGATTTTAGGATTTTAGCTTTTTTATGTTAAATTTCAAGTCAACTTTTACAATCTCCTCTTTCACCTCATCAAGAGGCTTCTTAATTTTTCATTTTCTGCCATCAAAATGGCATGTTGGAGATGGTTGTTATTACTCCAGGCAACTTTATTTCCAGCTTTGTATTCATCCAGTCTGGCATTTTGTAGTTTGTACTCTGTATATAAATTAAATAAATAAGGTAGTGATATACAGCCTTTTCATATTCCTTTTCCAATCTCTTTTTCTTCTTAGGTCCTTACGGCAATTATTGTTTGTATAATTAGTTTGCACTGAATCATACTAGTTCTTGTAAAAGCTCTTCTATTGCTGCCTTCAAGTGTTATTTGTCTTTTATTATCATGCAGTGTTTCCTGTTTTCATTGTCTCCCCAGCCAGATTTGCTTTCTGAGTGGGGCTCTGTCTTAAACCTATTTGTGTTAACATTGCCGCTGAGACATAGTAGGGACTCCTTAACTATTTGTTGATACATTCTAATTAGTATCTACTTATCTATCAAATACATAGGTGAGGACTTCTGTACTCTCCATACTTTTGGTGGCACAAATCACTAAAAGATTATAGCAAGGAAGCAATGAAGCAATGCTACTGATAGATGAGCATAGTAAAGGTAGAGATTGTAGCTTTTGGAAATGGAGAACAATGGCCTTTTCTCATTAGTTTGCTCCAGGTAAAAAGACAGTTCCTCAACAAGAACTTACTAAGCTTTTATGTGTAGCCGGTAAATCATTCCCATACCATCAGAGATCTTGGGAATATCTAACCCTAAATTATATAGCTATTGTGCAAACATACTGGGGGGGCACTCTTTCGGGCTTTACTGAATGTGGTAGCAGTGACCAAAGAGTTCTCAGGCTGTTCTTACAAGGGAGAATTTCTAGCTACTATACCCAATCACAGGAGTTCTCAAAATCTTTGGTCGTAGGACCTCTTTATACTTCTAAAATTGCTAAAGACTCCAAAAATATTTATTTGAATGGATTATATCTATATTGTCTTTAAAAATATTTATCTATTTAAAATAGCAAGTATATACTCATTACATGTTAATATGCAATTTTTATTTTTCCAAAATAAAAAAGAATTAGTGAGAAGAATGACACAATTTTAATTTTTTTTATTGCCAATCTCTTCAGACAGCTAATACATACTTTTTCATTCAGTCTCTTGTAATAAGGTTTTTTTGGTTGAAATACATGAAGAAAATTCCAAGCTTATATAGGTATGTAGTTGGAAAGAGGATGATTTTAGTAGGCAATTGACTTCTTAGTATTATTATGAACACCGTTTGGGTTTTGCAGACCCCTGAAAGGTTCTTTTGGACTGCATGTTGAGAACCTCTGAACTGTCAGAATGGAGCTGATTAGATTGGGTAAAATCTTAAGTTATGAATAATTCTCCAACCTAGGGTGAAATATTTCCAAGTGGGTTATTAGACTACAGTGCAAATGAATATGAGTGAGAACAAAAGATAAAGATAAAATGTCATTTTTATCCCACTTAGCAAGCCCTGAATATCTGCATTGATTATGCATATTGGTCAGGAGCAATGATTAATTTCTTTCTTCCTGTTTCTTGTGTAGTGAAAATTTTAGTAGGGTTACATATATTCACAGACTGATTTCACATCACTTACATAAATATACTTTAATTTGCAGACAAATTGTCCTACCCAATATTTTCCATATTTAATAGCATGTTTCCTACCTCTGTGACTTCTCACAGTTTTCAAAACCCCCTTACCTTGGCCTCTCAGAATCCAAAGGTATCAAAACTGAGCTAAATTGGTGTCTCTTACATGAGGTTCTCTGATCCACCCAGGTCCCCATCAAAATTTCTATGTAAAATCCGTAATCCAATTTTGGGAATTTATTACTAAAACATACTCAAGGTCTGTATATACCACTAACAACATTTTGAAGCCAATCATACATTCTCAGAGAAAAGTCTAATCCTCAAAGTTTGCTATTCAATTTAATTACAATAAAACTTTTACATCTTTGTCTTATCCCCCCATGCACACATACCTTTGAGGACATAGATAAACACATAGACACACAGATACATAGATGCAGATATATAGATATTTATAGTGTGTATATACATACATATGTACATGTGTCTCTACACATATATGTATATGTATAAATATATATACATATTATATATATATATATGTATAGTGTGTGTGTCCCTATATCATCCTGAAATAAAGAGATACTTAAAAGAACTAATCTTATACATAAATATATAACTATTTAGTAAGTATATGTCAAACCTAAGAACTCATGTATTTAGTTGCTTAGGATATAGAACTGACTAAAATTCATATTAAAAATGTTAAGATTTCTTTAGCTACTTGCATCCTATCATAGTAACTGAAATGTTTTTATATTAATCTCTCAATTTATAGAGTTTCACATATATAGTAAATACATGATAGTTGAGTCAAACATCTAGAAAATGTTAGCTAGTGTAAGTCTCCAGACTGACAGATATCTGTATTGCTTATTAACTAAGATAAAAATGAAATCTTGAACATAAGGTTTATTGTTTTTAACTTGGTTCAAAGATGTAATTTCAATACATATTACTTATTAACAAGTACAGTTTTGTAATTTTCATAAGTGACAGCCAAATAATCTCAGAAAAATCTTACTCTTTATTATAAGTAAACTTTATTATATAAGTAAACTTCACTCTAAACAAACTATAAGTAAACTCCCACTTTAACTGTGAATGGTTCTAGTTTCTCAGACTGCATTATTTTAGTAATTTACAACATGCTGTCAGCAGCAGTGATAAAATTTTATGACCCTTATGACTTGCCTGAATAAAAAGTCCCCAAAATTTCACAGACAAGGACAACTTAAGAGATCTTTGCTGCTTTCCCCCCCAACAGTAAATTATTATCCATTTTAAAACAAGATATTCCCAATTAAATATTTAGCAGTTTTCATATATATATTTTGACCACATTATTTAGCAGCTAAATTCATATCTAACAGAATCCATGATCCTCAGAAGTTCTTTTTTTTATCTCGGAGGGGTATGCCCTGGACTTAGCTTTTCATGAGAAATCTGGATTTATGGACATGGTGTTGAAGGGCAGTTTTAGTTTTAAAGTTCAGCCCAACAACACAGATCCATTTGCCTAAGCTCTAATTTTTCAAGTCTGGTTTTTAGCAAGCCCAGTTGACAAAAATCAAAGGTCTCATACTCATAAATTTTGTTTCCTACAAATTTGCTTCCTACAATTGTCTCCATACTGAGTCCAATTTAAAACATTCAAAATTTATACTGCTTAAGGTTTGAATATTCCTGATCAAATGGGCACTTTGTCTTTTTTTCTCCCAAGCTTTAACAGTTTGCTTAAGTAGTAGAGGTTGCCAAGAGGCTTGTTCCTCCCAATCCCTTAGCAATACCAGTATTCTTCCTCTTTGCTATCCTGTTTCTTGTTGACACTTCTACTACTAGAGAAAGATCAGATACTCACCCCTCTCTCTTTTATGTATGACATGCATACACAGATAATGCACAAAAAAACAAAATTGTTTTTTTCAGGACCTATTTCTCCTTATCCTGCCTGAATTTGAGGAATCTGACCAGTTCATGGATGATTTAACTGCTGAAGACAAAGGTCCAACTGCTATCTGGAGTAAGCTCTTTCTCAATCACAGTTGAAGTTCCTATCCTGACTGGCTCACAAATATTGTTAAAAAGAAATCTTTGTTGGAGCTTTGCCCTCATTAATGAAGCAAACTCAGGGAGAGAAAGTTAAAAGGAGTTTATTTAACAAGCCAAGGCAGTAGGCATTGGGTGGATTGGCTTTGATTAGAGTTATATTTTGCCTTTTATAGATAGGAGAAAGCAACTTGCATATATTTTGATTGGTGCACACAATTACGAGGAGGTGGGATTATGGAGCATGTCCATAACTTCCATGAACACAAAGTTTTAAATAAGGTTTCAAAATGGAGTTACCCAGACTGACTCAATCCTAATAGCTACCTCTGCACAACAGAATGATTTAGGCCTTTTTTGTTTCTAAGCTGTATTGTCTTCTATCAGGTAAATGAGCGATGTTCCTCAAAGACCTCAGGAATAGATGGCCAGTGTTGCATCAGGTTGGTTTGAGAGAGCAAGTCCCAATTTATGAGGTTTGTCCAGGGGGAATTTACAGAGGATAATTCAATGCAGCACACTCTCTGACTGCAGTCCTGCTGGTCCGAGCTATATGTAGGCTTCTGAGTTCTTCTCTGGGGTCAGAGTACAACAACTGAAGGGTCTAGGCATTCTTACAGAAATCTTAGTCCACATTCCCATCTCCTTTTCCCTAGCATACAATTTGAGGCTCTAGGATTTTTCTGGAACCTGGAAGGACTCTGCAGACCACACTTCCAGCCACATTTTTCTGTCTAGACACTTTCGCTAGTGCCCACAGAGGCTGCCAATTGTGTGCAGTTCTGTGCTGGCACAATATAACTACTATCATCTCTCCTTTGATTCCTTGATCATTGTTCAGGTCAGTCCTCCTTGTTATTCATATTTGAGTATTTGTGAGAACTCCAGGCTTTTTAAAAAATTAGTTTCATTCACTGGACCATCTTAAGGGAAGTCCTTTTTAATATACCCTTTTTAACCACCTACTATGTGAAAGTCTACCAAGCTGTTGCGTTGAATTCATTGTTGTATATCTATGAAAACTAAACAGTATACCAGCACTATGACAGGAAACTGAATCACTTTCATTTGAATTGTCTTAGGAAGATTCTGAGATCACCTGGAAGGATAAGGTACCAGACACTGAGGTCCTTACTCGAACCAAACTGCCAAGCATTCAAACTCTGCTTCAGAGAGTTCAACTTTAATGGACTAGTCACATTGTTTGATTGCAAAACATACGCTTGCCCCAAAACTTATTTTATGAAGAACTATGGAGTTCTCAATGACTCTAAAACTATTTTATGGAGAACAGAGTAAACTTTAACATGGTGGTCAGAAGAAGTGATACAAAGGTCTCTCTTAAGAACTTTGGAATTGTGTGACATGGGAGTCATGGGCACAGGACTACTCAGCATGGTGTGCCCACATCAGAAAAGATTTTGTGCTCTATGAGTAATGCAGAATTGAAACAGTTCCAAGGAAACATAGGATGTACAGATCTAGAGTATCCTCCCCAAATGTTCACACAGACTACTTCAGCCCAACATGTGGTAGAGCATTCCAAGCTCATACTGGTCAGATCAGCTACAGTCTGACATTAATCACTCTAGTATAGAGATATCATTTTGGTCCTCTTTGAGAAAGAAGAACAACAACCAACCAATCATGTGCAAAGCATTATGCCAGGCATTAAATGTACAAAGAAAAAAAAAGGAAACAAACCCTTTTGATAGTTGCTCTGATAGTCTGTTATACATTTTCAATTATGAAACCTTAATGTATCTCAGCAACCAAGACATATTTTCTTTTTGAGTTGACCTTCATGACTGGCCTTCAATTATATACATGATTAATCTTAACTGTCTATGTGTGGAGGAGGTTCAGGGGCATTATTTAGTTCTATATCTCAAGTCAGAAAAGGGCTTTAATAAAGAGAGCTGAATCGAAAAATGTTAGGTGAATGTGTGGATCTTTAATTATTGAGAACTCATTGGTCTGGTTTGATAAAATATTTTTCTAAAACTGTAGCATAGACTGCCAGTATCTCTAATCATTCTATGAAGAAAATCAGTGTTTTAAATGAGAGGTTCTTAAACTTTTTTTGTGCAATGGACTACTTGGGCAGACTAATGAAACCTATGGACCCCTTCTCAGAGTAACATTTCTTTACTACTTTCGTCATTATTAAACAAATGTTGAATTTAAGGTAGAAGTAAAATAAGATGCATTTTTTCCCATTGAAATTTATGGACTACTTAAAAACCTATCCATGGATCTCACTGTGGATTCCTGGTTAAGAACCCTGATTTTAAAGCTTCATTTTCAAAAGTTGTATAACAAAATAATTATCAAAGCTATTAATCCTTTTCACAGCAGTATTTTTATCTTTCATTTTATCTAATTAGCTAGATTGTGAAACAAAGGAATTTGGGGCACCAATTGTGCTTTAAGAGTTAAATTTAGAATTTGGTCAAACATAGAGTTGTTTGTTTATATCTTCTCCTTCTATATTTCAGAATTACATCTTACCATAAATTTCTTATTACATTTCTAGGATATTACATTTCAAGAACAGTCCCAGTTCCCAAATTATTATAAACTAATGAATTCCATAACTTAGGGATTTCTAAGGAAGAATGTATTCACTCCAAAGTAAATGTTATTGTTCCTTTTATTTTTGTCAAAAGGGAATGTTTCAATTTTTAAAGCATGAATACTAAAAGCTTTCTAGAATAACGTAATTAAATATTATGTTATGAAAATTCTAGGCTCAAATCACTTATTTTTAGTTTTATGTTCCATTTTAGTATAAACCTGAAGAATTTCCCTCAGGATACTAGCAAATAATATGATCTTATAACTGAAATAATAAGAATGAAAATACAAAATAGCTCATTTCCCAAGTTAATACCATTTGTTGCTTCATAAGTTTAAACTACATTTTTTTAATAAATCACAATTTGAGCCCATTGTATGAGTTTGACAACTATGACGGTGATGATGGAATTGATAATCCAGTATGGTATGAATATGGCTTTGAGTTTAAATCTAGTAGGCTAATATGTTTAGAGATGGAAAGAATTTTTGAAATCAGCTAGTTTAAATCTTTTTACAGGTGAGAAAACTGAGGTCCAGAGAGAATTAGACCCAGAGACTTGGCCAAGGTCACATAGGTAGTCAGGGACAAAATTAGAATATGAAAGTACATCAGCATACTCCAAACCTTTCACTCTTTCCACTGTATCATGCTGCAGAGTAACAATCAAATTCAAAGAACATGCCATAGTGTTTTGTATGTAATAGAATATTTTAAACACTTTTGATTTAGCATTTAAAAAGTTAATCTTAGGTTTCATTTAAATTCAAGTGGGAGAGATGCAAAAATGGCACTTTCATATAGTTTAGGTAATGATGAATTGTAGTATTGAAAAACAAATGTATTTAGAAAAAATAAATTAATATTTTCATTAGATAATACAATTTCACATATATCATGTATAAATTATTGATTTTATTGCCAAAAAAAATTCTTCTGCAGTCCCATTCCAAGGCCCTTCCTTCTCAGGTAACTTTGTCAGGTTAACCTACACCTTGATAGTTCCTAAACTGGAAATGTTTCAAGCAGAGGTCCAAACATAGACTATCTATTGTTTAGAAAGCAGAGTAAGTTTGGGGATAACCAAGACCTAAGAACATTTTTTGAGGTCTTGGATAAAATGAATGAAACTGTCCACTGTCAGCAAAGAGAGACAAACAAACAAAAAAAGAAGTTTGATGTTTAACATTAGAGTGTCACTCACCACTATGGATAGTTTCAGCATTAAAAGAGTTATTTTAAAAGTCTTTAGCTTTGGAGGAAATATACTATTTTTTTCTTAGTGTCTCATGATTTTCATTCAGTTTTTTTCATATACCTAGTCATATCAATAATGGTTAAAGAGATGTAAATAATTTGATATTTTTACTCTGAAAACTTATCGAATCTTAGAGTAGAAAAAAACCTGAAACACAATCCAGTATAACTCTCCTTCCTCCAATGCAGCATTTCCTTTCACATTTCTGACTAGAACCCATTTGGCTTGACTACTTCTACTTAAAGGAGCTCACTATCTATTCACAAGGCAAATCATCCCATCTCTGAGTAGCTTAGAAAGTTCTTATCTACATTAAGTAAAAAAAAGAATGATTTCCATCTAATCTACAATCAATGGTCTTAATTCTACTCTGTTGATCAAACACAGAATAAGTAAAATACTTAAAGGAAACTATTGGGGGTGGAGCCAAGATGGCAGAGTAGAAGGATGGGCCTATAGAAGTTCCCCACCACAACTCCTAAAATACCTGTAAAAAATAACTCTAAACAAATTCTAGAGCAACAGAAGCCACAAAATGACAGAGTGAAAGAGATTTCCAGCCTAAGACAGCCTGGAAGGCTTACAGGAAAGGTCTACTGCACTGGGAGTGGAGTGGAGCACAGTCCAGCTTTGGATGTGTGGCAGTGACAGGAATAGAGCAGGCCTCACAGCTCATGGAATCTCTGACAGTAGCTGCGGTTCCCGGATCCCTCAACCCATAAACACCAAAGGCAGCTTCAAAGGTTAGTAAGAAAGCTATTTCACCTGCATGAGAAGGGAACACTGTCTTGTCCCAGCAGTCCCAGGATGGCAGCAGTCGCTGGGGTACAGTATCCATTTTAGGAGCCCTTATCCAAAAGCCCCTGGGGAAATAGTGGGGCTGCTCTGGATCTCGGTCCTGAGTTGTAGCACTGGGGTGAGAAGGAACTCCAGCTGGCCTGGGAGAGTTGGGGAAGGCATTCTACTCACAGATCCTGGGAAGAAATGAGTGCTTGTGGTTGCTCCCAGACCAGAGCACATGGCAGGAGAGGAATAAACTCCTCTCCTTTGATTGTGCCACCTTGAAGGAACTGAGAAATTACAGGTCCCCAGAGTATACCTTTGTCTTGACAAAGGACTCATAAGTCAAGTAATTAGCTGGGAAAATGCCCCAAAAAGTGAAAAAAAAAATGAGACTATAGAAGTTTACTTTCTTGGTGAACAGGTGTTCTCTCCCATCCTTTCATATGAGGAAGAACAATGCAAACCACCAGAGGAAGAGCTAAAATTCAATGCTTCTGTATCCAAAACCTCTAGAATAAATATACAATGGTCTCAGGCCATAAAAGAGCTCAACAAGGGTTTTGAAAATCAAGTAAAGAGAGGTGGAGGAAAAATTGGAAAGAGAAATGAGAGTGATTCAAGAAAATCATGAAAATCAAGTCAACAGCTTGCTAAAGGAGACCCAATAAATGCTGAAGAAACTAACACCTTTGGCAAAAGAGGTCCAAAAAGTCAATGAAGAGAAGAATGCTTTAAAAAGCAGAATTAGCCAAATGGAAAGAAGGTTCAAAAGCTCTCTGAAGAAAACAGCTCTTTAAAAATTACAATAGAGCAAATGGAAGCTAATGATTTTATGAGAAACCAAGAAATCACAAAACAAAACTGAAAGAATGAAAAAAAAAAAAGAAGACAATGTAAAATATCTCATTGGAAAAACAACTGACATGGAAAATAGATCCAGGAGAGACAATTTAAAAATTATGGGACTACCTGAAAGCCATAATCAAAAAAAAAGAACCCAGACATCATCTTTCATGAAATTATCAATGAAAACTGCCCTGATATTCAAGAACCAGATGGTAAAATAAATATTGAAAGAATCCACTGATCATCTGAAAAGAGAAACTTCTAGGAATATTGCAGACAAATTCCAGAGTTCCCAGGTCAAGAAGTAAATATTGTAAGCAGTTAGAAAGAAACAATTCAAGTATTGCGGAAATATAATAAGGATAACACTCTACAATTTCTACATGAAGGGATCAAAGGGCTTGCAATATGATATTCCAGAAGTCAAAGGAACTAGGATGAAAACCAAGAATCACCTACCCAGCAAAATTGAGTATAATATTTCAGGGGAAAAATGGTCATTCCATGTAATAGAGGAATTTCAAGCACTCTTGATGAAAAAACCAGAGCTGAATAGAAAATTTGACTTTCTAATACAAGAATCAAGAGAAGCATGAAACTGTAAACAGGAAAGAGAAATCATAAGGAACTTACTAAAGTTGAACTGTTTACATTCCTACATGGAAAGATAATATTTGTAGCTCTTGAAACTTTTCTCAGTATTTGGGTAGTGGGAGGGATTATGCACACACACACACATACACACACACACACACACACACACACACACACATATATATAGACAGAAGCATAAGGTGAGCTGAATAGGAAGGGATCATATCTAAAAAAATAAAATTAAAGGTTGAGAGAGGAATACATTGGAAGGAGAAAGGGAGTAATGGAATGGGGCAAATTGTCTCTCATAAAAGAGGGAAGAAAAAGTTTTTTCAATGGAGGGGAAAAAGGGGAGGTGAGAGGGAAAAAGTGATGCTTACTCTCATCACATTTGGCTTAAGGAGGGAATAACATGCACACTCAATATGGCATGAAAATCTATTTTACACTACAGGAAAGTAGAGAAGAAGGGGATAAGTGGGGTGGGGCATATGATAGAAGGAAGGGCAAATGGGATGAGGGAGTAATTAGAAGCAAACATTTTTGGGGATGGACAAGGTCAAAAGAGAGAATAGAATAGATGGTGCACAAAATAGGATGGAGGGAAATATAGTCTCACAAAATATGACTATTATGGAAGTCCTTTGCAAAACCACACATATATATAGCCTATATTGAATTACTTGCTTTCTCAAGTGGAGATGGGTCAGGAAGAAGGAAGAGAGAGAACTTGGAATTCAGAGTTTTAGGAATGAATGTTGAGAATTGTTTTTGCGTGCAACTGGAAAATAAGAAATATAGGTAATGGGGTATAGAAATCTATCTTGTCCTAAAAGAAAAGAGAGAAGATGGGGATGAGGGAAGGGAGGGGTGTGATAGAAGGGAGGGAAGATTGGGGGAAGGGATAAACAGAATGTACAGTTTTACAGTGGGGGGGGAGATGAGGAGAAAATTAGGAACTCAAAATTTTGTGGAAAGGAATGTTGAAAACTAAGAATAAATAAATAAACATCAAAAAAACCCAAAAAACTAAACAAACAAACCTCCCCTCAAAAGAAAATTATCATCATCTCCCTCAAAGCCTTTTCCTTTTAGCTTAAATATCACCACTTTCCTTAACCATTTCTTATATGACATAATTTCTAGATCCTTCATCATCTTTGTTATTTTCCTTTGGACATGTTCCAATTTGCTGATGTCCCTCTCAACTGAACACTATACTTTGGAATATCTGGAGGGATTTGGAACATATTAGTTGAAATTGTTCCAGTGGCATTATAAGTTTATAACTTGCATCATCAGAGTAGGATACAGATTGATGAGCTAATCATGAGTTCCTCCAGAAATGAATATTTAAATTAAAATTAACAGGATTTGCCTGTCAAAGCTATCATGTACAAGAAGAATTAGTCTGACTAAAGGGAATTAAACAGAAAAAGAATCCTGGCTTTATTTGGCAAAGTTATCATTTTAAAATTACATGTTTCCAATGTTGTAGATTACTATAAAAGAATCATGTTCTCAACTATATACTTTATGAAATGTTTTAGAAGAAAGTGTTTGGAAAAAACTCATATCAGATTAAGGCTCCCAAAGAACCAGTTGTCTCAGATTCTTTATGTGTCTCCACAACTAAGGCTAAGAGTTGCCCATAAGTCAACTTCTCTCTCTGTGGAATTTGAACAAAAACACCTAACAAGTATATCTTGCACATCTTATTTTATAAGGTTCTTTTTGGAGGCTCCTGTTAATTTCTGTTTCGAATTCTATTTTGTTTTATTACCCTGGATGGTAAATATTTTGTTGATGATACTGCATTATTTGAAGAAACCAAAAGTAACAAAATTAGAACTGAATGGACCTCAGAGGCCATTCAATTTAAAACATTATGATATAAAATCCCCTCTACAACATCTCTGACAACTGATCATTTAGTCTCCACTTTACAACCTATAGTATTGGTGAACATACTACCTTCTATATCACACCATTTTAGTATATCTCTAATTTTTTCTCAAATTTATTTGAATCTAAATCTGCCTCTGTTTACCTTCTACACTGTATGTTCTTTATTCTGTCCTCTTAGAACCTCGTGGAACAACTTAGAACATATTGAATTCCTCTTCCATCTGACAAACTCTCAAATATTTGGGAGAAAAAAAAAACATTACATATCAACACTAACCAATATTCTCTTCTTCAACCTAAACATAACTAGTTCCTCCAAACACTCTTCTTATGAGATGATCTCTAGTCTAATCAACATCCCTGTAACCCTTCTTTGGACCTGTCCTAAGCTTTTCCTAAAATGTGGCACCCAGAATACAATCATCCAGATGTGATCTAATCAACATTGAGGACAATGAGAGCCTGTCAACTTCCTTATTCTTCAGTCTATATATCTCAACGCCATCTAATTTTTCATTCACTTTTATGACTCTGACAAGCTCACAGTTCACTAATATTCCTACTCTCCTTCATATGAATGTCTATTTAGTTCTGTCTCTTCTTTCCTCTGTTTTTGTAGTTTTTGTTTTTTTTTTTCTGGAATGCAAGTATAGCACTAGATATTTATCTATATAAAATTTCATGTTACTAGATTTGGCCCATAATACTGAACTGTCAGTAACATTTTATGTCTTGACACTATCTTCCAATGTATTAATTCACTCCAATAAGGCACCAATTTAGCTGCATGTTTAGGGAGGAAATTTTTGTTTTTGACCTTTCTTACTAGGAATTTTTCATTGGAGGCTTTTGCTTTGAACTAATAAAACCTTCCAACTGACTAACCAAAGTAAAATACATTGGTAGGGGCTCAGAATTTATGGTTTTGAGTGTTGGAGATTCAGAGCACCTTCATCCTTGAGTAGTTTTGTCTGGGAGATATAGGATATGACTTGATGGGAGCCCCGAGGTATGACATATAGTTGGCTAGAGCTTTTAGCCATGACCAAATGGAAACACCTCAGAAGATGAAGATTTAGAGGCATCTAAAACAAAGGATTTCATTTTGAGCTCTTGATTCTCTAAGATTTAAAGAGAAAATTATTTGACGAAGAAGGACAAATAAAAACATCTGCATCCAAATACATGGAGATTCTACTATTCCTCTATTGTGTCTGTAGAACCAGTTGTTTGTATGAATATGTCTATGTTCAAATATCAATGCAGTTTGCCCAGAGTGAAGACTCTCTTGGCTGCTTCTAATGAAAGGAAGGAAACAATATCAAGAAATGCTTAGAATAGTCTAGGGATTCCAAAGATTACAGATATTTCCTGCTTTGATGGTACTTAGAATTCTCATGTTTTCAACAAACAGGTTTTTTATTCTTTTGATAGAAGAAATAAAGGTAAGTTTTTTTCACTTTAGATTCACCACCATGGGACTGATAGCATTAGAAGGTAAACAACAGCAGTGTCCACCCACTCAGATCTGTCTGAGTGATTAATAGAACCAGCATGGAAGGGATGACCTGAAGAAGCAATGAGAGAGAAAGAAAAAAAGAAAGGAGGAAGAGAGAAAGGGGAAACTTTTTTAAGTGAAAAAGGTTTTGATGACTTTATATTTATTTTAAAAACTAATTCTTTTCACAAGCCTGCTTTGCAGGTTTATTGGGTAGTTTTCCTAAAACATCCTTTGTTATTAGGTCATGAAATAGTCAACTTACCCTCTAATTGACCAGGGCAACAAGCTGGAGGATTGATTCCAGTTCTCTAATTTTGTTCACCACTCTACATTGTGCCCTCCATATAGTCCCTGAACAGGTGTTGGTTTGCTCTGACTCATCAAACCATCAGTTAGAAAGCAGGACTGATAAATACACAGCCCTTCCTGTGTCATTATCAGTGGATGCTGGAATAATGAAACATCTGGCAACTTCCCTTAGTGATTAAACAGGTCACTACAAAGTCCAGTCCCTTATGCATGGGCATAGAGATGTGAATCTATACCATTCTTCCCCCCTACCCCACCCACTAAGATTACCACCTCTCAGGATTTGCAGATGGTAGTGCCATAGGCTACTTTATTAAAGAATCAGGGAAAATAGAACAACTTAATATTACAGGTCATTTGTACTTGGCAGAGGAGAAAAAATGAAAGCATTTAATTTGAGAGAATTTAAACTTCATGAAATATGGCAATACAAAGATAACAACTAATCACAGGAGGTTGAGATATAGTACTTATGAGAAATTCAAGAACTTCACTGCATTTCATAAATACACAACAATCGAGATCAAGAAGAAACCAGTAGATGAATTTGTATTTCTTCAATGCACTTCCACCAAGTAAATACAAAGACAAAAATGAAAGCATTTCTGTCCTCAAGGAACTTATGTTTTCTAGGGAGAGTGTAAAACAATATTAACATACATTTTAAGATTTACAAAGTGCTTTATACACATTATCTCTTTTTGATCCTATAACAACCTTATAAGGCAGGTCTATATCATCACCTTCCTTCTGAAGATAAGGAATCCAAGGTCAAAAGAAGTAGGTAAATAACCTATCCAGGATCAAAGAGCTAGTAAGTATATGAGGCAGGACCCAAACCCAAGACTTCTTGACATCCAATCCAGAATTTAGTCACTATCCCATACTACTTCTGTAACCTGTCTTTAGAACTATAAAGTAAAAAATCCCTGTTTGTTTCCTGTCTGCATATTGAAATAAATGACTCAAGGAAAACTGAGATGTAATCTTTTTTTTTAGTAAATCAACACAGAAAGAAATGACCCACATATACAGAAATATTCATAGTACCATTTTTTGTGAACTGAAAACTATATGGATGCCTACAAAAAGTAGAATAACCAACCATATTTTAGTAAATGAACATAAAGGAGTGTTATTGAATTGAAAAAAATTAATAGAAACTTGGGAGTCTGAAGATCAAAGTAAAAAGAACCATAACAATTTTATAATGAAAACAAAAATGTAAAAGACATTGTAACAGAGGGGACATTGACTACTCAATAGACTGATTAATTATGCTTTTGTTGAACTTCTAGCAAGGTGTATCTTTCTCCTCATACAGAAAAGTAGTGGAATACAGATGAGGCATATTGCAGTAAGCATGGTCTATATACCAATTGGTTTTGTTTACCTGTATTTCTTTATTGTGAGGGGTGAAGGTTTTTTTTGAGGAGAGGGAGAAAAGTAATTGTAGAGAGCAATGTAAGTAAAGAGCATTATCAAAATATTTACTCAATTTTTTTAAATTAAGCAAATCAAATAACTTTAGATCTGGGGTTAGGAAGGATTTTAGAGGCCATTGAGTCTAGCTCCCTTATTTTATAGTTGAAGAAACTGAGGATGAAAGTGATTAAGTGACTTACTCTCCCCCAAAAACCCACAATAAATCTATGAGGCAACATAAGAACTCAGGTCTTCTTGATTCCAAGTACATGGTATGGTATATTTTATAAAATATTTGTTACATGTTTATGTGGAGAGTATTTCTCAGATGTCTCACCACTTCTCACTCAATAAACTCATTGGTTAAGTTATACAGCAAGAAAGAGAGGAGACAAACAATTAATCTTTTAATTTTTTCTGTTTATATGCCCAGCAAAAAGAAATCATCCCTAATCTTCCTCCACCCTCTCCAACTCAACTATCTTACCACCCCTAAACAATTCAACTTAATTCAGCAAACGTTTATTGATGTTTATGTACAACGATTTATTCCTTTCAATGTGCAATGAAAATAATGAAGACTTACCCTGAAAATACTTACATTCTAGTACATGGCAAATGATATAGACCCAAACCACAAGTCAGAATAGGAAGGCAAAGAAAGAACCCAGGCAAAACGTTGTAGGAAAAATGTGAGGAGAGAAAGAACACTTTCATTTGGGGAGATGGGGAGAAGCTTTGTGGAGGAGATAGCACTTGAGTTGAATCTTGCAATGAGAGAATAACTAAAAATGCCAAGATGAGAAAGGAATCAATTCCAGCAAAGGCTATAAGAGATCACAGGGCAAGACTAGGAAACTGTGAACATTCCAGTTAGAGTGGAATATAGACTCTGGAAAAAGAAGTAATATGGATTAAGTCTGTGAAGGCAGTGTGGAGTTCAGCTGTGGAGGGTCTTATATGTCAGGTCAAGGAGTTCATATTTTGTCTTATAGATAATAGGGAGCCACTGAAACTAAAAGGTACAATGGAAAGAGCAAATGCCTGGAGTCAGGAATACCTGAGTTCAAATGCAACCTCAAATACTTACTAGATGTAAGACTCTGGGCAAGACACTTAACCACCATACACTTCAATTTCCTCATTTGTAAAATGAAAATAATATAGGACCTATCTCCCAGGGTTTTTGTGAGAATCAAAGGAGATGATAATGATAAATAACCACTATATAAATGTTAGTTATTACTATTATTATTATTATTATTATTTAGTAGAGAAATGACATTGTGGTGGTGCTTTAGAAAGATTATTTTAACAACTGTCAGAAGAAAGAAATGAAGAGGGGAAAGGCTGTAAGCAGAGAGATCAATTAGAAGCTATTCCAATTAGAAGTGACATACTCCACAAAACAAAGCAATACAAGGTCCAACATTATAGAAGAATTGAAGAGGAAAGAGTTGGTGCTGAAGATCTATCCATACTTTAGTTCTAACATTCTCTACTCCCTCCTTCCTTTGCTTGTCAAAATTAAAAATTTAAGAAATCCACATTTTTATTCATTCTACAATTTCTTTCCCAGTGATGTCTGTGCATATTTCTTAACCCATTTCTTTAAATACCTCTTCAATACAGCTACCTAAGCTTAGAGTCTATGAGACTCTCAATAGTCTAATTCAGAAGATGGCCTCATGATTTTAAATGTTAACAGTGACATGCTGTATTTGATGAGCATAATGAAACTTTGCTTCCTCATTTTGCGTTGGTCAAAAATAATTTCTTTGTAGCACATTTCAGAACTATAAGAGTTACAGGCTTATAGATAAGGTTCTGTGTTGTTGGTTTTTTTGCAGTGATATTTCATTAAGAATTCTCCTGGTATGTAAATGGTTTTATGAGTTACATTAGTGTTAAGGACTGTCAGAAAAGCTTAATTTTAAATTAACCCCCAAAAATCTCTGATTTATTTTCAGAAACGTTTTCACCTTTAAAATCTCAACATAGTGCTAAGCTGACAAAATATTTTCAAGAAGCACCTTTCCTCATTGTGCCTACTACAGTCATGATGGAGAATGGCATCTGAACTCTTTGTACCTACAATGTGGGAGAAATCTACAATTTTTAATGAGTTTTAGTCACTATCCTCTGTGACAGCTGACAAAACTAATTCCTACGGTAACCAAAACAGACTAATTAGCACTAATTGGAGTCACTCTGTTATTCTACTGACCTCCAGAAAAGAAGAAATTTCACAGTATTGAGTTGCCATGTCTATTTTAGGATGATGCCTTTGGAACATTTTTTAACAGAATCCTGTTCCTCCTGTTGTTTTAAATGAATGATGGGCATATTGTTCTGCTTTTTTGGTGATCTCCCTTGGATTCCTTGAACTTTGTCTACACCCCAGTGGTTATTCTGTAAACTAAAAATTACTTGTCAGAAAATTTAGGATTTTATGTTTTACACAAAGTGTTCCAAAAGTATTAGTACAGTTTAAACTTCAATAACTTAAAGATTTAACATTTCACTAAGACTTTTGGGACATCCCAGATATCCCCTAGAAGTCTACTGCAAAAGCAAATACCTCTGCCCATACCTTCTTTTTGAGAATTCTCCACATCTTTATAAATTTATCATTGCTCAGAATTAGACTCAAACTTAGTAATTCACAAGATAAACACCTATATTCAGGATCTATTTCAATAGTTCCTACAGCATACCAGTCTTGATTGAACCTACAAGCTGGAAAGATTTTTGACTATAGTCCTAGAAATAAACTGTATGTTTTTCCTTTTAGGACAAGTCTTGTTAAATTTACAAAGAAAACCACTGGGTCACCCCACCATAGCATCTCATGAAAGCTACCTATTTCAACAGAAAGGAGCTTAAATCTCTTCCAGTGGAAGAAGTAGCCACATCCACAAAAATTACACATTCCTAAAATATTGGAGTAATTTATCAAACCCTGACCTTAAATATGGGGGAAAGACAAAGGATAATCTAATCTGTATTATTTTAGGAAGTTCTGCATGGCATAGTACAAAGCCTTAGAGGTAGAAAATATTTTGTTGAAATCTCACTTTTGATATTTCCTAGCTGTATAACCATGGATAGGTTGCTCTAACCTCTCTGACTCCTAATTTTTTCATCTTGTGACATAGGTATTAAGTCCTACATTAACTACCTCAAAGGACTGCTGTTAGGTTCACCTGAGATAATCTCTATGAAATAATCTGAGAACTTAAAAATACTACATAAATGTCATTGAATAAACCCTTCCAACAAAGAATATTATCAACAGTTCTGCAATTTATAGTTTGAGAGATGCCTAGTATTAGGTCAAGTGACTGACAGACCAGAATCACAGAGCCAGTATCTGTGAAAAGTGATCCAGGTTTCCTGACATTAAGGCTGAGCCTATATTCACTACGCCTTTTTACCCCTCTACTTTTTCTGTCCATTATAATTCCTCCAACTCTTTTCATTTATAATTGCTATTAGATTAAATGTATACAGGCAGTTTCAGTAAAAGATACCGACGAAATTCAGAGAATACTGGGGCAGAAATTTTAGGGATTAGAAATTGTTAAAATAAAGTTAAAGGAAAAATTCAAAAGAATAAGTACAACGCAGTACTTTACAAACTGCCCCCCCTCCCCCTAAAAAACCCTCCAAAAATCCTAGTATCTGAATTCAGAATATTAAAAAGCAATCTTTTTTTAAAAAAATTATACTATATTATGGAAATGATTGTTTTATTCCATAAACTAAAAATAAAATTAATTTTTAGAAGCAAGTATGAAAGAAAAGGACCAGAGATTATACTACACCCTGAGCAAATTTGAAGGACCTGAGTTTGAAAACTGATTATTACAGTTAATACAGGTGTCTTTGAGAAAATCATTTAACCATTCCAGCCCTCAGAGTTGGACTACATGACTTTGAAAGTCCCTTGTATTTCTCAATTGTGTTCATAGATTCTTGTAGGATTCCAAAGCTATGTAAAATTAGACAAGAAACAATGTCTCAGTCTTCATTTCTTCAACTGTAAAATGAGAATAATAAGAGTACCACTCTCAAAGGTAATTATGAGGTTTAAAATGAAGTCTATATGTGAAGCACTTAATACACTACCATTCTTCTAGTCATACAGGTTCTTTGCTCAAGAATTTAGGGACAGGATCAAATGCAATTTCTTCAACTTGGCATTTAAAGCACTTTACAGTCTTGTTCTAGCCTACCTTTCTAGGCTTACATATTACTCAACAGGTTCCTTTATACATTCTGTATCTCAGTCAAATAGGCCTATTTACTATTCCCCTATCTCAACATCTCATCTTCTTCCAGTGTATTTACATAGACTGCTCCCTTTTTGCATTGAATTCTTCTTACCACAACCTCAGAATCTGTAGTATCACTCAAGGATTATCCTAACTGTTACATTTTTACTAAGTCTTTCCTATTCTCCCTAATAGTAATCACTCCACATACTTACTTGTACTTCCCTTTAGTGTGTAATCTCCTTGAGGGAAGGAACTTTTTTTTTCATTTTGTGTTTGCACACTTATTGTCTCTCAAAGAGTAAAATATTTATTGGATTGGATTACATGGGTTTTGATTAGAAACTATGGAGGTAGATTTTCTGTTGTCATGGTGAAGAATTTCTGTTAAGTCTATCCAGAAATGGAATGGACTGAATTTGAAAATAGAGGGTTCCCTCTTCAAAGCAAAGCTTGATAAATATGTGGTGGTTATATTGTAGAAAAAAAAATTATATTCAGATATGAATTTGACTAGATAGATACTGGTCTCTTGAAACTCAGAGATTCTATCACTGAGGGGGAAAAGGAATTATTTTAATAGAGGCATAGGTGCCTCTGCACAGCATGAAAAATGTCTTTCATGACAAATACCTTCAAATCTACAATTTGTTCTTGTAATCAAGTAAGCTTTTTAAAAATTCAATAAGAGACAGCAAAGTGGTACCATGTATTTTTACACATGCATTTATCAACCAATGCAAAATTATAGGTTGTTCTGGGTTTTTTTTGGAAAACACTTATAAAAACATACCTGTTCCTTTCTCATTTTTTCAAAGATATGTGTTCACAGACCATGTTCAAAAAACCTTTATAGAAATGTAGAATTAAGGATTTGTTGATTTTCCTGATTATATTTTTATCACTATTATTTTTATTTCTATAAATGCATTTTCCTTGATCTTTTATATTCTTTTGGAAACTCCTCTTCTTTGAGATATCTTAAAAAAATTTTGCAATGGCAAGCAAAATATGAGCCTTTCCTTTTTTTGTTTTAGTATAATCAAGTGCCTCTGATTGAATCTTGCCTTTATAAACCAAGAGTCTTTATCAGGAATAAAGTATAGAAACAAGAGTTTCTTTAAATAGAAACAATATATGCATTTGCATTGTTAATTATTTTAACATGATTAAAGAAGATCTTCCCCACCCAATAATGGGCCTGCCCATTAAGGGGAGTTTGACTAGGGAAGCTTTGTAGGAAGGCCTGCATCTTGTTAAGTTTCTAGTGAGGCACTAGTCCTCAAGGGTTTTAATGCCCCCTGACTCTAAAAAAATGCATAAATACACTGAGGATGAGGTTTTATTTTGGAGCTTAGTTTTTGGAAGAAAGTTTGTGTGCCACATGAGACTTTGGGAAGCTGCTAAAAAGCCCCCTGGCTTTGAAAGCTCAGATGTTGTTGCTTCTCTCTCTGGTATCTATATATTCCAGACATCAGTGGAGTGGAACAGGGTTCTGTGCTTACTCCCATGCTTTTTAGCATGATGTTTTTCAGCCATGTTGTCAAATGCTTTCAATGAGAATGAACACAGCATCAAGATCAACTACCATACTGATGGCAAATTCTTGAATTTGAGAAGGCTATACATCAAGACCAAAGTGGAGGGAGTGTTGGTGCATGATTTTCTGTTTTCAGATCATTGTGCACTCAATGCAGCCTCTGAAGCTGAGATGCAACAATGTATGGATCAATTCTCTGCTGCCTATGCTAATTTTGGCCTAATAATTAACACCAAGAAAACACAGGTGTTCCATCAGCCACCACCACATCA
This sequence comes from Notamacropus eugenii, assembly GCF_028372415.1. Taxonomy (NCBI): domain Eukaryota; kingdom Metazoa; phylum Chordata; class Mammalia; order Diprotodontia; family Macropodidae; genus Notamacropus; species Notamacropus eugenii. The sequence continues at coordinate 156,881,528 of NC_092874.1, forward strand.
TCCATACATGAAACCATTGGTTACAACAAATGGAGAAATTTTGGATGTTGTAGATAAGTGCACTTACCTTGACAATACACTTTCTAGGGATATACTCATTAACAATGAGGTTGATGCATAAATTGCCAAAGCTAGCTCAGTGTTTGGGAGGGTCCAAAGAAAAATTGGGAGAGAAGAGGTATTATTAAACTGACTACTAAACTGAAGGTCCACAGAGTCCTTGTGTTGACATCATTGTTATATACTTGTGAAACATGGATAGTCTACCAGTGCCATGCCAGGAAACTGGATCACTTCCATTTGAACTGTCTTAGGAAGATTCTGAGGATCACCTGACTGGAAAAGATACCAGACACTGAAGTCCTTGCTTGAGCTGAACTGTCAAGCATTCAAACTATGCTTCACATAGCGCAACTCTGATGGGCTGGCCACGTTGTTTGAATGCAAAATATTTGCTTACCAAAAAGACTTTTTTATGGAGAATTCACATGGGGCAGGCGATCACATGGCGGTCAGAAGAAACGATACAAAGACACTCTGAACTTCTCTCTCAAGAACTTTGGATTTGGAGGGGCAGAGCCAAGATGGCAGATTGAAAACAACTACTCACCTAAGCTCTTAGACAAACTTCTTCAGATACCTCTAAAAAGAGAATTTGACCAAATTTTGGAGGGGCAGAATCCAGTTGGAGACAGACTGTGGCAGATTCACAACTCAGGACAGACTGGAAGGTAGACAGGAAGGATCTGTTCTCTGGGGAATGGAGGAGCACACCATACACAGCACATCTTGCCACAGCAGGGCTGAGCAGGAAAGCTCTGGGGCAATCTGAGACAGTGACAGCATGACAGAATCTCTGACAAAACAGCCCAGGAGGGGAGTCTAGCAGAACCCAGTAAGTGAGAGCCACAGAGCCCTAGGTATCTGGAGCAGCTGCTCTTGAGACTATCAGCCTACAGATTAAATCTCTGTAAGTAACCTACTTGAAATTCTGGGAGCCAAAATGGCAGAGTGATCAGTAAATGCTTTCTCCCCTCCCTTTGTAGACCTTGAAAGAACCATAAAATAGTTTCCCCAGAAAAATCCTGGAACAGTGGGATCAGTAGACGGGCAAACAGTCTGGTTGCACATGAGGCTGGGAAAACTGCTAACGAGGATTCCTCTTGCTGTGGTAGAAGACCAAAGCTGTCCCAGACAACCCCTCCTCAGGGAACCAGAAGGAGATCTGGAGCTCTAGGGGGTGTGGAGCCTCGCAACCACCATCAGGAACCTAGACATGCCTCAGGACTCTGGGGGAAACAGGAAGACACTAGGGCAGCCAGGATCACCAACCTCTGAGCTTACCCTTGCTTTAACTAAGCTGAGGAGATCTCCCATGACCAGAACAGCCCTCCCCTACACATAAAATGGTAGCTCCAGGGATAACCCAGGGAAACACAAAACCAAACCAACAAAACAAAACAAAACAAAATTCAACTGGCCTCTGCTTTCTCACTCCAGCCAGCTCAGATCCAGGTTCTTTAGCTTCTAGTTGAAAGAACCAGAGGCCACAATACAAAAAAAATCATCATCATGAGCAAAAAGCAAAGTAGGAAAGAAAAGACCATAGAAACTTTCTAGAACTAGAAAAAATAATATCAAAATTCACCTAGAAAAACAAAATGTCCAGAATATCAAGGGAACTAATGAAAAGAGATGCTAGGGAAGGTGGCCTAACTCTACCAGATCTCAAATTGTATTATAAAGCAGCAATTATCAAAACCACTTGGTACTGGTTAAGAAACAGAGGCGTGAACCAGTGGAATACGTTAGGTACTGAAGACACAGTAGTCAATGAATACAGAAATCTACTTTTGATAAACCCAAGGACTCCAGCTTCTGGAATAAGAACTCACTGTTCAAGAAAAATTGATGGGAAAACTGGATAACTATGTGGCAGGAACTAGGCATAGACCAATGTCTGACACCATACACAAGAATAATATCCAAATTGGTACATGATCTAGGTATAAAGTTTGATACTATAAACAAATTAGTGGAGCAAGAAATAGTGTATTTATCAGATTTATGGACAAAGGAAGAATTTTTGACTAAGCAAGACATAGAAAGCATTATGAAGTGCAAAGTGGGTAATTTTGATTACATTAAACGCAAAAGTTTTTGCACAAGCAAACCCAATGCAACCAACATTAGGAGGGAAGCAGAAAACCAGGAAAGAATTTTTACAACTAGTATCTGTGACAAAGGCCTCATTTCTAAAATATATAGAGAACTGAGTCAAATGTACATGAATACAAGTCATTCCTCAATAGGCAGTTTTCAGAGGAAGAAATTAAAGATATCTCTAGTCATATGAAAAAATGCTCTAAACCACTATTGCTTAGAGAGAAGAAAATCAAACAACTCTGAGATACCACATCATACCTATCCAATTGGATAACATGGCAGAAAGGAAGAGATGTTGGAGAGGATGTGGGAGAGTTGGAACACTATTTCATTGGTGGTGGAGCTGTGAGTTGATCCAAATGTTCTGGACAGCAATTTGTAACTATTCCCAAAGAGTTGCAAAAATGTGCATACCCTTTGACCCTACAATACCACTTCTAGGACTGTATCCCCAAGAGATCATAAAAATGTGAAAGGGTCTCACATATACAAAAATATTTATAGCAGCACTCTTTGTGGTGGCCAAAAACTTGAAATCAATGGGATGCCCATTAGTTGGGGAATGGTTGTATAAATTGTGGTATATGAATGTAATGAAATACTATTTTGCTATAAGAAATGATGAACAGGTAGACTTCAGGGAGTCCTGGAAATACTTATATGAACTGATGCTGAGCGAAAGGAGCAGAACCAGGAGAACTTTGCACATAGCAACAAGCACAGTATGCAAGGATTTTTCTGGTAGACTTTGAACTTCATTGCAATGGAAGGACTTCAAAAATTCCCAATGGTATTTTAAGATAAAATGTCTTCCACATCCAGATAAAGCAGTATAGAATTCAATCACAGAATGTAGTAGATCATTTTCTTTTGTATTATGTTTTGGTTTGTTTTATGATTTCTCCCATTCATTTTAATTCTTCTATGCAACATAACTAAGGTGAAAATGTATTTAATAGGAATGTATGTGTAGAACCTATATAAAATTGTATGCCGACTCAAGGAGGGAGGGGGGAAATAGGGAGGAAGGAGGAGGAGGGAGGAAAAAAGTCTAAGTTATATGGAAGTGATTGTATAACATTTAAAATAAATAAAATAAAAAAAGGACTTTGGATTTGACTGTGCAACATGGGAGACACTGGCACAAGACTGCTCAGGATGGTGTGCCCACATCAGAAATGGTTCTGTGCTCTTTGAGCAAAGCAGAATTGAGACAGGGCAAAGTAAACATAGGATGTATTAATTTGGGATATCCACCCCAAATATTCACACTGACTATCTGTGCCAATCCTGTGGTAGAACAATCTGAGCTCATATTGGTCTGATGAGCCACAGTCCAACACACTGAAATTTCATTTTATCATGGTGATGTCATTTTGGTCCTCTTCAAAGATGAAGGACAACAAGCAAACTTATATGTAAAGGTCAGACAGTTGGAAGCCTGTCTGTTGGTCTTTATTTCTCTTCTTATATTTGTCTCTATTAGTGAAATATATATATATATATATATATACTTGATTAAAGAAGATTATTAAGCCCTCAAAATTTGCCTTTCCTTTTAGAAAAGGAGATCAAAGAATTTGTGATAGCAGGCCCCACTGTGTATGTCAGGTTGCTTGTTTTCACATCAGTCCCTCAAAATCTTTTAAAACCATGTCATGACCAGTGCAAATTATTGTGCACATTTGTGATCAGGTCAAATCTTACCAATGCCAGCTAGAGTGCCATTGCAATTTCCGTACAAAATAGATCAAATTCTTAGACAATAGGACACAGATGTGGAGATTCCATTATTATTAATAATGAGAAAGGATCACTATAGAAATGATGCCAGATATTTTCCATTTCAAGGCTCCAAAATTTCCTGTATTTATCTACAAATATGCTTGGGGTCATCTGATTTATTTGGATGTCTGCCAAAACTCTCTGTACACACATTTTCTTCCTGAACCCCTATTTGTTGTTTTGCAAAACAATAAAGCTTGCAATCCTCCTTTCTCAAAGTATCATAAATTTAGAGCTGGAAGGGACTTTAGAGTCCATCTAGTTCAATTCTCTCATTTTACAAATGAGGAAACAGACCTAGAAAAGTTTAAGTGACATATCCAAGGTCACCCAGGTAATAAGAGAAAGTTAGGAACAGAACTCAAGTCCTCTGAATCCAAAGTGTTAGACTCACTCTATCATACTACCCTCTCCTTTAAACTTTTGCAAGTAAGATTGTCCAACACACTTATTTTCTCTGGTTGCCTGATCAGGAGTGAAAATTCTTAGTAATCTGAAATTTTTGGCCATTTTTATTGTTTTACTGCTGAACATTTTAACAGCTAACATTTATATAGAGCTTCAAGGTCTACAAAGCACTTTACAAATATAATACCATATTCCTATTCTGCCGAATAGTTTTTGTCTACTTCTGCTCTACTTGCCTTTGTGTTGACATCAGCTACTTTCTTGGTATGGTGTTACCATTTGGAGAATCTGGTAAGACTTTATTGAAGCTATGTAAAAGTTACTAATGCACAAACTGAAATTACATCCTCAAAGGGCCTACCCACAAGCACATTGCCTAACAAATAGGAGGGGGTTAATAAATGGGAGCTGGCTGAACCTCATCAGAAGCACTCTGGGGGAATACTCTTAGAATCCCTAACTTCTAAAAAACAAAAATATAATCAGTTCAGGCTCCATCCCTTATATGATGCTTTTCCTGATTTTATCCCAGCTGCTAGTGCCCTTACCAACAAAAATTTCCTTCTCCAGTGAATCTTTTTGTCAGGCAATCCATTTTGTGACTCCTCTTTCTACTTTTTAATATATATTCTATTTTCCCCAAATTACATGTTAAAATAGTTTTCTAAATTTTTTAGTCTTGATTTCCAAATTTATCCCTCCTTCATCCCTCCCCTCCCACTCACTGAGATGATAAACCATTAGTTATTGATTATACATGTGCAATCTTGTAAAACATTTCCATGTGAATCATTTCATACAAGAAAACAGGGAGATAGTTCTTGATTTAGGATCAACAACTAGGAAATAATAAATACAGGTAATGGGATAGAGAAATCTCTCTTGCCCTACAAGAAAAGAGAGAAGATGGGGATAAGGGAAGGGAGGGGTGTGACAGAAGGGAGGGCAGATTGGAGGAATGGTGTCTTGGGACGGAGGGAGGGGAGAGAAGGGGAAAAAATCTGGAACTCAAAATCTTGTGGAAATGAATGTTGAAAACTAAAAATACGTAAATAAAGTTTAAAAAATTAAAAACTAAAGCTGAAAAATCATGATCCTTAATCTAATTTTTATAATTATCTTTGTTCTAAAGAAGTATGTTTCAGGTTTCTAAATATATTGAAATAATGGAAGTTGTACTATAGCAAAATGCTGGTTCAGTGAATATGCCAATTTACACACACACACTCATATGTATGTATACATATATAAATGTCTATACACACACACATACACATATTTATATATTTAGTATTTTATTTTCCCCAGTTACATGTAAAACAATTTTAACTTTCCTTTTTAAAACTTTGACTTCCAAATTCTCTTCCTTCCCCATACCCTCTCCTTGAGAAGGTAAGCAATTTGACATAGGTTATACCTGTGTATGATGTGCAAAATATTTCTATATTAGTCATGTTGTGAAAGAAAACATAGACCAAAAAAACCTTCATGAAAAATAAAAAAAAAATTTAAAAAAGTATTCTTTAATCTGTATTCAGACACCATCATTTCTTTCTCTGGTAATGGATAGCATTTTTCATCATAAGTCCTTCAGAATTGTCTTGGATTTTTTTTTTTTTTTTACTAAGAATAGTTGTCATTTACAGCTGATTATTTTATAACATCATTGTTACTTTGTACACAGTACATTTTACTCTGCAGCAGCTCATGTAAATCTTTCTAGGTTTTTATGAAAACATCTTATTCATTATTTCTTATAACTCAAAAATATTCCACCATAATCACATACTATAACTTGCTCAGTCATTCCCCAATTGATGGACATCCCTGCATTTTACAATTCTTTGTCACCAGAAAGGAGCTGCTGTAAATATTTTGTACATGTAGATCCTTTTCATTTTTGCATTTTATCTCTTTTGGGATATAAACCTAGGAGTGGTATTGCTAAGTCCAAAGGTATGCATAGTTTTATAGCCTTTTGGAGAGAGTTCCAAATTGCTCTACAAAAAGTTAAATCCATTTACAGCTCCACCAACAGTGCATTAATGTCTCATTTTTCCCACATTGCCTCCAATCTTGCTCTTTTTCCTTTTCTGTCCTATTAGCCAACCTAATAGGTATGTGGTAGTACCTCAGAATCGTCTAAAATTGCATTTCTCCAATCAATAATAAGTTAGATCATTTGTAGAATGACTATAGATAGTTTTGATTACTCCATCTAAAAATTGTTATCTTTTTATCATTTATCAGTTGTGGAATGGCTCTTATCTTTTTATAAATTTGACTCATTTCTCTGTATGTTTGAGAAATGAAGACCTTATCAGAGAAACTTGCTTCACAAAAAGTTTTTATTCACAAGTTATTATTTCTAACTATTCTTTCCCTCCATCCTATTCCCACCCCAGCCTATTTATTATATTCTCTCTCTCCTTTTGCTCTGTCTCTAATTAAAATGTTTTGCTTCTGACTAGTCTCTCCCCCAATCTACTCTCCTTTCTACCACTCCCTCTCTTTTCTTATACCCTTCCCTGTAGAGTAAGATTATATATATATATATATATATATAATATATATATATATACCCAGTTGTGTTTGCTATTCACTATTTGAGTAAATTTTGATGAGAGTAAGGTTCAGTTCTCATCTCTCCTCTCTTTCCTTTCATTTCAAATGCTTTTTCTTCTCTATTTTTTGCTTTTATGTGAGGTGATTTAGCCCATTCTACCTCTCCCTTTACCTTTGTTCCAGTACATTTCTCTCTCACACTTTAATTTAGTTTGGATATCATCCCTTCTTTTTCAACTCATACTTGTGCTCTCTCTCTCTCTCTCTCTCTCTCTCTCTCTCTCTATATATATATATATATATATATATATATATATATATATATATATGCATATATACGTACATATATATACACATATATGTGTGTGTGTGTATACTTCTAACTGCCCTAATAATGAGAAAGTTAAGAGTCACAAGTTGTCATCAAGAATTCTTGAAAGTCCTCTATTTCACTGAATATCCATTTTTATCCCTTATTAGATTATACTGTTTTGTCTGGTAGGTGATTTTTGTTAGCAATCCTAGTTCCTTTGCCTTCTGTTATATCATATTCTAAGCCACTCTAATGCTTTAATTTAAAAGCTGCTTAATCTTGCATTATCCTAACTGTGCCTCTACAATATTTGAGTTGTTTCTTTGTGAATGCTTGCAATATTTTCTCCTTGACCTGGGAGCTCTGGTATTTTAGGATAATATTCCTTGTAATTTTTATTTTGGGATCTCTTTTGGAAGATGATTGGTGGATTCTTTCAATTTCTACTTTATCTTCTGGTTCCAAAATATCAGGACAGTGTTGCTTGATAATTTCTTAAGAGATGATATCTAGGCTCTTTTTTTGATCATGCATTTCAAGCAGTTCAATAATTTTTTAAATTATCTCTCCTGCATCAATTTTAAAGATCAGTTATATTTCCAATGGGATATTTTACACTGTCTTCAATTTTTTTCATTTTTTATTGTTTTTTGATTTCTCATAGAGTCATTAGCTTCCATTTGCTCAGTTCTAATTTTTAAGGAATTATTTTCTTCATTGAACTTTTGTGCTTCATTTTCCATTTGACCAATTCTGCTTTTCAATGTATTCTTCTCCTCATTGACTTTTTGGACCTCTTTTACGATTTTGAATAGCCTGTTTTTTCTTTAGTATTTTTTTGTGTCCTTTACCAAGCTGTTGACTCTTTTTTCCATAATTTTCTTTCATACTCTCATTTATGTTCCCATTTTTCCTCTACCTCTCTTACTTTATCTTCAAACCCTTTTTGATCCCTTCCATGATCTGAGCCTAGTTCATATTTTCCTTGGAGGCTTTGGATGTAGGAGCTTCATCTTTGCTGCCATCTTCCAAGTGCGTGTTTTGATCTTCCTTGTTACCATAGTCACTTCCTATGATCAGAATTTTTTCTTCTATTGTTTGCTCATTTCTCCAGTAGACATCTTCTCTTTTAATGATCTGTTAAAGTGGCTGCTTCCCAGGCAGAGGGCACACTGTCCCAAGCTTCAGGGTTTTTGTGCAGTTGTTGTCAGAGACACTTCTAGGGATCTGTAAGTTCTTCGAAGGTGATATAATCTAATGAGAGGTGTTTACTACTCTCCTGGTCTGTGCTCTGGTATGTGAGTGATAGCAAGCACTCTTTTCTATCCTGGAATTGTGATGAGGGTCCCTGCTCCACTGCAGCCTGCAAACTCTAGTATGCTAGTCTTCCTTCTAGCCCTGAGACTGCCACTCTGGACTGGGACTCAGATCTGGGCAAAGCAACAGAGTCCTACCTCAGTGCTGCCAAAGAGACTCTTGTCATTTCCTGCTGAGCACCAGTTTGACCCCGTTATCATATGTAGGCTGAGAGTTCTGGAAGTAGCTGCTGCTGCTGCATATTCAGTGGCTCCCAAGCCTGCTCTTAGTTTGCTGTGACCAGTTGATATGGCCTGTGCTGAAATGTGCTCCTTTCTCACCTATGTGTGACAGACCTTTCCTGTGGAACCTCTAAGTTGTCTTTGGCTGGAACAATATTTCACTCTGTCCTTTTGTGGATTCTGATGCTCCAGGAATTGTTTGATGGCATTATTTAAAGGTGTTCAAATGGGTTTGGGGAAGAGCTCAGGAGAGTTGGTGCATTTTCTCTACAATATGGACTCTGAAACCCACATTAACATTTCAATTCCAATCTAAGTTATAATTCACTTTATAGCAGAACAGTAACAAAGATGTAATGGATACAGTTAATGCTAATTCCCTACCTTAACACTGAAAAATTGCTGATTATGTGTGATTTCTATGCTTTTCTTTTCATTGTCTCATATCTAAGAGGAAAAAAATCATAGTGTCCCTTGATAATTCCCAAAAAGCAATCAAAGGGAATATAGTCCATTCTCAAATTCTGCTTCTTAGAATCACTACTCTCCTTCAAAATTCAGCTCAAGCTTCACTGCCCTGGTGAAGACCACACATCTTTAAGTTACTTGAAGGAACTGAAGATGTTTAGCCAGAAGAAAAAAGAACAATGATGGTTGTCTTCAGGATATTAAAAACTGTCATATTCAAAAGAGATTAGACTTACTCTCCTTACTTTCAGACAACAGAGCAAGGCAAAATAGACAGATGCTGCAAAGATATAACAATCATTTTGCTTATATGTGTTTAAAGACAACTAGGTAACCAACATGTATATCCTTTGAAGCTTACATGTGGGTATTCCTTTTTTTGGGGGGGGGGGAGGAAATTGGGGTTAAGTGACTTGCCTAGGATCACATAGCTAGTAACTATCTGAGGCTGAATTTCAACTCAGGTACTCCTGACTCTAGAGTCTGTGCTCTATCCACTGTGCCACTTAGCTGGCCTTTGTGTGAGCATTCTTATCTCCATTTTGGAAAGAGGAAAATGATGCACAGAGAAGTGATACATCCACAGTCATCACCACATGTCAGATGCAATATTTTGGTGTCTCTCTTGTTGTTTTGAGAGGGGAGGTGAGGCAATTGGAGTTAAGTGACTTGTCCAAGATCACGCATTTATAAAAGTAAAGTATCAGAGACTGGATTTAAACTTGGGTCCTCTTGACTCCAGGGCTGGTGCGTTTAAGTAGAACTAGCATTTATATCAAAGGCTTCTTGAAGTCATGTCTATGTTGTTGTTGTTTAGTCATTTTCAGTCATGTCCATCTCTTTGTGACCCTATCTGGGATTTTCCTGACAAAGATACTGGAGTGGTTCACCCTTTCCTTCTCCAGCTCATTTTACAAATGAGAAAAATGAAGCAAACAGGACTAAGCGACTTGCCCAGGATCACACAGCTACTAAGTACCTGAGGCTGGATTGGAAGTCATGAATATGAGTCTTCCTGATTACAAGTCTATCCACTATACCACCTAGCTGCCCATTTGTACTATGTTATGAAATGGATTACTTTTAAATGTAGAAACACATTCCCCTTCAGTTTAAGATTTCAAATAAAAGCTCAATGAACATTCTCAATGCTGCTGTAGAAGGCATTTTAAGTCCATTACAGTTTGAACTAGATGACTTTTCTTGAGAATTTCAATTCTGAAATTCAGTGATACAGTTGCTTTTATTCTTTCTGGGTTTTTTCCCTATCAGCCCTGGATCATCTTTTATTCATTCTACTTTTCTCTGAATGGAATTGATATGTTTTAAAGCACAGACCAAGTGCCAGCATAAACATATCTAATGGCCACTTGTTGACACTAAGACAAAAATACAAAATCCTCAAGCTGGATTTCTAAGAATTGTTGGGGATACTTGAAAGTGTCTCACAGAAATTAGGGCTAGATCAGCAATTTGTATTCTACATCACAATAAATTTAAAATGGCTACGTAACCTAAATATTAAAGATTATATCATAAAAACCAGATGTAGATCATATGCACAGTTACGGTGAGAGGGTGAAGTTTTCCTTACAATACAGAGATTAAAGAAAATTTAGTTAATTTCACATGAATTTTTAAGAGACTGATATGCAAGATACTGTATAGACACCGAACAATTATATAGTACCAATAGTCATTCCTTGATAAATAAGTGATTGAGAGATATGAAAAAACAGTTCTCAGAGAAACAATGTAATCACTAACATAGTAAATTATTAACAGTTATATGAAGGAATTACCCAAATCACCAATAAGAGGAATGTAAATTAGAAATACTCTGTTTTACCTCACACCCAGCCAATTGACAAAGATGACAAAAAACTGGAATAATCAGTGATGTAGAGATTATAGAAAAAACACACCGCAATACACTATTGTTGGGGCTATGAATTTTCCATCCACAGGAAAAAATCTGGAATTCATGAAGTAACTAAAATGTTCAAATCCTTGGATGGAGATAGTTGACTCCTAGTCATGTACCCCAAAGAGTTCAATAACAAAAAAGTCTCTTTTATGCTCAAATTTTTGTTGCAGTACTTTTTTGTGGGGGCAGAGAACTAGAAACAAAGTAGATTCCCATCAATTTGAGAATGTATGAACAAACTGGCATATAAACATAATGAAAAAGTATTCTTCTGTAAGAAATAATGAATATAATAAGTATGCTAAAGCACAGGGTGATATATGAACAGAGATGAAGCGAAATAGAAACAAGAGAGCATCATGCAAAAAGAAGCACAATATGGCCACTTCCTGGCCATTTACAATCCATGCATCCATCATCCTTCCCGTGGCCATCCTCCACATTCCCCTCCCAACATTACCTCAATTTTGACACTGCTAACTGATCATTTTCCTTATCTTGCCCAGAAGATTTCCTGATCAGTAACTGACCATTTTCAAACCACGATGCAATACATACCCTTCACCCTCAATTTCTAGTGACCCTTTATACATTCGCTTTCCTCCAATATAAGTTACACTCCTTGAGGGTAGCACCTATTTTGTTTTCCACTTAGCAGAGTGTCTGCTCTCTTGTGAGCATTAAATAAATGCTATGCCATTGTCTTATTCATCCAATGAATAGGACAATAAAACAGTTCACACTGAATACTAAAATACTCCAACTTGATCAAAAGAAATATTGGAAGGCATTTCCCCCTGCTTCTTTGCAAAGGTTGAGAATGTGGGTATGGAATAATACATGTAGTAAACAATATGCTCTTTAGGTCACAGTAACAAAACAGATGGTAAGACTTTCATTAATGTCATCTCCACTGATAATATTACATCACTTCCAAACTTTTTCAGTATGTATATATTCATTTTGTTAAACATTTTTATTTCTATTATTTTTCTTCCTTAGATAGGATGGTTCTCTGGAAAAGGGGGGAGGTTGCAATACACTGGGAAATATAAGGTGATGTAAAAACAAAGGTCTCAATACAAATTTACTTTTAATTACTTTACCTAATAGCGGGTATTCACTTATTGGTGCACATGCTATATCCCCCCATCCAAAGATAATGTCATCTTCTTAAGGGTAGGAATCATATAATTTTTGTCTCAATACCTAGATCAGTGTTGTGCATATAGAAAGCATTTAATCAATGCTTATTGAATGAAACTGAATTGAAATTATATGTAAACATTATTAGACCATTGCTTCTAGCATATCACCAAGAAATGTGGAAGTTATGAAATATAATGTTCTGAATAGTGAAAGTGAATGAAGATATTAGAAATATAAAACATTTCCAGTATATTAGCATTGGACCTTCATACGAATCAATCTAAGAATTAAACATAATTTTTTGCAGTAAGAGAAAAGTCAAACCTTAGGTCAGTTCAACTTTTTTAAACTAGTTTTCAAATCAAATTGACTTTTGTTGAAAATATCTAGTAGACAGCTGGAAATTATGAAAGTCATAATATCAAAGGTTTGAGGTTCAAGCTTTTATTCTTGAAAAATCACAAGGTACTTTTGGAAGTAATGACTTGGAAAATAACCAGTCAGTCTATGTTCATAATAATATAATAACATAACATAATAATTATTTTGGATTCAGTAATAAAACTGTGTACCACCTTTGGTTTGGCTTCTTAAAAATATTATTTTGTTATTAAAACTGTCATAATTCCCATGACACAGAATGTTCAACTTTTCTGCTAATATCTTCATGAGAATATTATACCTTCTACAATTTCACCCAGACAGTGCTTAGTAGAATGAATTAATGAATGAATTAAAAAGCACTTATTAAACATTTACTTATTATTTTTGCTTATTAAACTTATTTACTTATTATAGTTACTTATTAAAAGGTTACCATCTTTGGGCAAAGTGCTGTTTTAAGCACTAGGAATGCAAACAGAAAAAAAAATCCATGCTCTCAAAGACTTCACATTCTAATGAAGGAAACAACAGATATGGAAATTTCATGTCAGATGAGAAGGTCCTATGAGCCTTAGGATGTAGAACCCAATCATGTGGTAAGGCTTCTTTAATGTCATTTTAACTAATAAATTAGATCAGTTTTGGATATTGAGCCACTTAACAGTGTCAAGGACTTTAGTACCAACTTCTTTCTTCTGGATCTTTAGTAGCTTTGACTATAGCAAATACAGGAGTTGTATCTTCACAGGTATTGCTTCCCAGGATGATGTTTGAGGGTTTGGGTTGGAAACTTAGCTATTTCCAAGGCTCTTAGATGCAAAGTTCAAGACTATGTTCCTCATGGTCAATGGAAGAATTTTAATTCATAATTGTATATTCTGAGCTGCAAAAAATGTATATACTATAAATGGCAATTGTCAGTAGAACTGATGCAAGAAGATATTTTGAAAGTAATTCATTCCCCCATCTGAATTAGTAAATCTTGGAATCTTAATTTGGTGCCTGATAGGAACTTGTGGTAGACTGAGCCTTGCTTATCAAAACTGAGAAAACGTTGTTCAAAACAGTCAGACACAGATACTTTAAAAGGCTATTGAGTTTTGAGGAATTTTTTTTACCATAAAAACTGCAAATTTATCATATGATGCATATACCATTATATCTGATAAGATAATACTGTGCATTCTTCTCTTCAACTTTCTTTTTTCTGGCACTTGCATTAGGAAAAGTAGCTCTGTTTCTTTCTTTGAGAGATTTTCCTTAATCTAGGAAGCTAGGTGACTTTCCTCAGGGTATGTCTAGCAGGGATCAGTGCAAGTGCTAATTTTTAAAGTAATTCCTTGTAAGGGTACCTTATCTCTGCATTTTTGCAACTGTTGCTTAGTTCTGTTATAATTTGTTTTATTGTACACAGGTTGAGGTTTAGATACCTAGAGGATATATAGTCCTAAATGTCCAATACATACATAGTTGAGTTACCATTTCTTTCTGGTTTAATCAGTTTTTAAGACATTATTATATCACAATAATTGTGTAAGTGATATTATTATCCCCATTTTATAGTTGAGGAAACTGAGGCAAACAGACGTTAAATGATTTACCCAATGTCACACAGTGTCTGAGGTTATATTTGAACTCAGGTCTTCCTGACCTGAGCATCAATAATTTTTCTACTACATTCCCCCTTAGTTCAATAAATACCAGGGCCTCTTTATTACTTTGAGGATCAAACATAAACTCTTTATGTTTTAATTGAAAACACTTCAAGAAAACAGCAGGGATAAAAGGAGGTCAAAGTGAGAATGAGTAGGCTGAGAAAAAGTGAAGCTGAGAGAGATCAAGAGGTTACAATACAGAGAGATGAATTTTAAAGCTCTAGATCATATTATAGGTAAAGGTTAAATCAAAGCTTTGATCATTGATGATAGGAGTAATATTTTCTGGGATACATATAAACTAACCTAACTTTTCCTGAGGTCCTAACTCATAGAGGTAAGGCTAATTCTTTTCCTTAAGAGGTATAGAGGGTTTCCTTGAGAAATGACTCAGAGAACTGGCTCCAATTATTGAAATGGTTTCTTGTTCTTCTGAGTTCCATGAGAAGTTCCAGAGCACTCTAGACAGCAGGGACTTGGGCTTAGAGGAATCAACATAATGTCCTCCCTGGATATCTTCCTTGAAAATCTTTACTGTGGCTAAGGAAACAATTTTAATGACCTAGAAGTAGCTTTTATTTTAGCTTGTGTTTTGATATAACTGAATATAAGGACAGAATTAGTGATGGGAAAAAAGATTATGTATATATCTATATAAATTAAGAAGTTGAACTAGTTGACTTCTAAGGTCCCTTTTTTGTATTAAAATTTATTTATTTAAATTTTCAACATTCATTTCCACAAAATTTTGGGTTCCAAATTTTCTCCCCATTTCTCCCCTCCCCCACCCCAAAACACCGAGCATTCTAATTATCCCTATCACCAATCTGTCCTCCCTTCTAATATACCTCCCTTCTCTTATCCCCATCTTCTCTTCTTCTTGAAGGGCAAGATAAATTTCTATACTCCATTACCTGTATTTCTTATTTCCTAGTTGCAAGAACAATATTCAACAGTTGTTCCTAAACCTTTGAGTTCCAGCTTCTCTTCATTCCTCCCTCTCCACCTTCCCTTTGGGAAGGCAAGCAATTCAATATAGGCCATATCTGTGTAGTATTGCAAATGACTTCCATAACAGTTCTGTTGTGTAAGACTAACTATATTTCCCTCCATCCTATCCTGCCCCCCATTGCTTCTATTCTCCCTTTTGATCCTGTCCCTCCCCAAGAGTTTTGACTTCAAATTGCTCCCTCCTCCCACTGCCCTCCCTTCTATCATCCCCCCCACCCTGCTTATACCCTCCTCCCCCACTATCCTGCATTGTAAGATAGGTTTTCATACCAAAATGAGTGTGCATTTTATTCCTTCTTTTAGTTGAATGTGATGAGAATAGGCTTCATGTTTTTTCTCTCACCTCCCCCTTTTTTACCCTCTACTGAAAAGTCTTTTACTTGCCTCTTTTATGAGAGATAATTTGCCCCACTCCATTTCTCCTTTTTTTCCTCTCAATAAATTTCTCTCTCACTGCTTAATTTCATTATTTTAAGATATGATCCCATCCTATTCAATTCACCCAGTACTCTCTGTCTATGTGTGTGGTGGGTGTATGTATGTGTGTGTGTGTGTGTGTGTCTGTGTGTGTGTAATCCCACCAACTACCCAGATACTGGAAAAAAGTTTCAAAAGTTACAAATATTATCCTTCCATGTAGGAATGTAAACAGTTCAACTTTAGTAAGTCCCTTATGACTTTTACCTTTTCATGCTTCTCTTCATTCTGATGTTTGAAAGTCAAATTTTCTTTTCAGCTCTGGTCTTTTCATCAAGAATGCTTGAAAGTCCTCTATTTCATTGAAAGACCACTTTTTTCCCTGAAGTATTATACTCAGTTTTGCTGGGTAGGTGATTCTTGGTTTTAGTCCTAGTTTCTTTGACTTCTGGAATATCATATTCCATGCTCTTCTATCCCTTAAAGTAGAAGCTGCTAGATCTTGTGTTATCCTGATTGTATTTCCACAATAATTGAATTGTTTCTTTCTAGCTGCTTGCAATATTTTCTCCTTGATCAGAGAATTCTGGAATTTGGCCACGATGTTCCTGGGAGATTCTCTTTTTGAATCTTTTTCAGGCAGTGATTGGTGGATTCTTTCAATATTTATTTCGCCCCCCTGGTTCGAGAATATCAGGGCAGTTTTCCTTGATAATTTCATGAAAGATGATGTCTAGGCTCTTTTTTGATCATGGCTTTCAGGTAGTCCCATAATTTTGAAATTGTCTCTCCTGGATCTATTTTCCAGGTCAGTTGTTTTTCCAATGAGATATTTCACATTATCTTCCATTTTTTCATTCTTTTGGTTTTGTTTTGTGATTTCTTGGTTTCTCATAAAGTCATTAGCCTCCATCTGTTCCATTCTAATTTTGAAAGAACTATTTTCTTCAGTGAGCTTTTGAATCTCCTTTTCCATTTAGCTAATTCTACTTTTTAAAGCATTCTTCTCCTCATTGGCTTTTTGGACCTCTTTTCTCAATTGAGTTAGCCTATTTTTCAAGGTGTTATTTTCTTCAGCATTTTGTTGGGTCTCCTTTAGCAAGGTGTTGACCTGCTTTTCATGCTTGTCTTTCATCTCTCTCATTTCTCTTCCCAGTTTTTCCTCCACCTCTCTAACTTGATTTTCAAAATCCTTTTTGAGCTCTTCCATGGCCTGAGCCCACTGAATATTTATTTTGGATGTTTGGGATACAGAAGCCTTGACTTTTATGTCTGTCCCTGATGGTAAGCATTGTTCTTCTTCATCCAAAAAGATGGGAAGAGATACTTGTTCACCAAGAAAGTAACCTTCTATAGTCTTATTTTTTTCCCTTTTGGGGGCATTTTTCCCAACCAGTTACTTGACTTTTTGGTCCTTTGTCAAGAGTGGGGTATACTCTGGGAAAATGTGAGATCTCAGTTCCTTCAAGGTGGCACAATCAAGCGTGTACTGGTCTGGACTCAGAGAGGGATTTTTGTGCCCAGAATCTTAGCAGTTACCTCTCCAAGGCCACCTGGCCTCCAGTTCCAACAAATCAGCACTGGGGGCTGATTTTCAGATAAACTGGATGGGCAGGGCCGCCATTCAGTGTGAGACAAAGACCAGCTCCCCCAGGGCCTCCACACAGGGCACAGGCAAGACTCAGCTTGCCCCCAGGGGTTTTACGTTCTAACAAAGTATGTGGCTGCTGTACCTGCCATGTGGACTCTGAAGGGGCTGCCTGCTGCCAGAGCTATGAGAAGCCCCTTCTCCCTTGCTGGCCAGCTGAAAAAATGCCATCACTGACCTTTGGCACTTGTGGGTTGAGGGATCTTCTAACCTGCTGCTGCTGGGACTGGGGATTCTGCAACTGGAGATTCCACCCCCAAGGGCTGTTCGTGAGCCAAGTGCTGCAGCCAAGGCTGGGCTGGGCTCCACTCTGCATCTGGTGCAACAGACATTTCCTGTGGGTCTTTCAGTTCATCCTAGGTTGGAAATCTCCTCCACTCTGTTGTTCTCCACTTCTGCTGCTCCAAAATTTGTTGAGAGTCCCTCTCTACAGGCATTTTATGGACTGTGTGGGGAGACCCTGCGTATGTGTGTCTTTCTACTCCGCCATCTTCGCTCTACCTAAGGTCCCTTTTAGACTGAGATTTATGATTATAAGATTAGGAGATATCATTGTATAGTGCAGGGGGAAGGGATTGGGGAAGGAACTGGATATGAAGCAAACAGTACCTGGATTCAAATCCTATTAATTATAGGACCTTGCAGAAGAAATATAACCTGATTGCCCTCAATTTTCTCATCTGTAAAAAGAAAGAGTTGGGCTTGATAGCCTCTCCAATACCTAGATAACATGGTGAATACAGTAATGGATTCTGGGGCTTATGTCAGGAAGAATTGAGTTCAGTTTCTTTCTCTCTTAGTGACTGTGGGAACCCAGGCAATTAACTTTACCTCAGTCTGTCTGCTTTCTCATTTAAAAAATTAGGATAGTAATAGTACCTATCTCTCAGGGTTGTTATGAAGATAAAATAAAACAATATTTGTAAAGTGTTTTACAAACCTTAAAGTGCTACATAAATACTAATTATTATTATTGTTAACTTCTAACCCTGGATCCAAAATCCTATGCTTAAAGGGAGAAAGAAAGTGGGCAGTAAGGGCAAAGTAAGCCAATTAGTTTTAAAATCATTATATCTGTTTACAGTTCAGTCAAATAGCCCTTTATATATTTTGACTGGCAACATCATTAATTTTCAAGGACTTGGAAAAACTGAACACTCTAAGAATATCATTTTATAATTGGAGAGCATTACCCTGTGAATTGCTGAGTTTCACAACTTTGGTGGTCAAATTATAGTGACTTTTTACAAGAGAAAGAAGAAATATGTTCTTTTAGGAGATCTTTTAAAACTAGCAGTTGTGATTTCCAAGAAAAATAAGCAGTACTTTAAGTACCATGACTGCTTCACTACAAAAACTTTTCTGAAACATTGTCCTTTGAAATTTAATACTGAGCATGATAACTTGAGCTGCCAGAAACAGAGTGACTGACGGGAACTTATCGCTATTTAGACGCTGTTAATGATACAGGTGAAATAGATGCTGATGGCAATAGCTGAGGTATTCAGGGAACAAGCTGGCAAAACAGCAGAGAAGTCATAGGGCTTTAAGACATTCTCCTCATTAACTATTTAGACTTCTTTTGCCATTCATGTTAGTCTATTTTCTTCAGCATTTTGAAAGGTCTCCTTTAGTAAGCTGTTGACTCAATTTTCATGATTTCATTGCATCCCTCTTATTTATCTTCCCAATTTTTCCCCCACTTCTCTTACTTGATTTTCAAAATGCTTTTTAAGCTCTGTCATGGCCTAAGGCCAATTCATATTTTTCTTGGAGGCTTTGGGTGCAGGAGCTTTGACTTTGTTGTCTGTGGTTGTGTATTTTGATCTTTGTCATCAGAGTAAGATTTTATATTCTGACTTCTTTTACAATGTTTACTCATTTTCCCAGCCAAATACTTGACTTCCTAACTCTTTATCAGCATAGAAATCTGCTTCCAGTTGGAGTAGGAGTGGGGGTGGGTGTATTGTCCCAGGCATCAGGGATTTTATATCAGACGCTCAATCCCCCACCACTTGTGGGCCCAGAGCTCAGGAAGCAGCATCTGCCACTGCAGCTACTGCTGCTGCAAGCAATCACCACTGCCACCACCACCACCACCCTGGGACTGAGGCCAGACATGGCCAGAATGTGCGCTCCTCCTTCACCCAGGTCCCACTGAGTTTTCCCACCAGCCTTCATAGTGTTTGGGTGTTGAGAATTCTGGAAACCACCACAGCTGCCAATTCAGTCCCCTTAAGCCTGTTTTAGCACATCTGTGCCAATGCAGCTAGCCCATGCTGAAATGCTCTGTGCTCCCAGTCCAATGTGATAGACCCTTCCTGTTGACTTTCCAGGTTGTCTGGAGCTGGGGATTTGTTTCACTCTGTCATTTTGTGAGTTCTGTAGCTCTAGAATCATTTGTTCAGGTATTTGGAGGAGAGCTCAGGGAAAGCTTTCTCGTGCCTTAAGAAATAATCCTAAAAGATTTAGCATCTGCAATGTAAAGCTTAAGGTTTATTCACAAATCAAATAGATCTATTTGTTGATACAAAACTTTACAAAATGGACACAATTCTAAAAACAGACTGTAATGACCAAAACCTTAATTCCAAATCAGGATTATACTAAGAATAGTGAGTCATACACAGAGCTGATATTAGGAAAAGCTGTAACCACTCAACAGCATCATACTGACTGCTACCAACAAACATCTATTAGACACTACATTCAAAGGACTTGGCTAGGATTCAGGGATGTTTGATGCCCTTCTGGTGCTAACAGTCTAAAATAGGATTATATCACATATACAAATAATGATAATGCAAACTAATACATGTTAAGTACATAAGAGAGGCAAGCCAAATGTTAAGTAGTTGTCACTGTCATGGTCATCCAGCCTTTTGTTGTTGTTCCTCATTTCAAAGGATATAATTAGAGGTCCTCTTATTAAATATTGAGGGTTTGGGGGTAAGGAGCCAAGATGGTGGAGTAGAAAGATACACATATGCTAGCTCCGAACTACAGCCCATAAAATATCTGTAAACAAGAACTCCCCAAAAAAATCTGGAACAGCAGAAGCCATAGAACAACAGAGCAGAGGAGATTTCTGTTCCAGAGAGCCCTGAAAAACTGACCCGAAAGGTCCGTTGCGCACCGGACCTGGAACAGAGCCCAGCCCTGCCTTGGCCGCATGGCACCAAGAGGACCATATCTGAGCAGGCTTCATGGACAGAATCTCCAGTGGCCACCCTCCACCCACAGATGCCAAAGGTGGGTGAGAGGGACTTTGTGGCTCACCGAGACGGGAGCGGGGTGTCTCCATAACTCAGGCCCCCTCAGAAGGCAGCAGCAGAGGTACTGGCAGACAGGGGCACCCAAAGCAGGCAGGAGCTTGGATCCATTGTTGAAGGTCACCACATAAACCCCCTGAGGGAACTGAGCGCTGTGAGGCAGCACTGCCCCCACCTGAGCACCTGAACTTAATCTCACACTGAATAGCAGCTCCGCCCCCACTGAAAGCCCTGAGGCTGGGAAGCAGCATTTGAATCTCAGACCTAAAGCACTGGCTGGGCAGATCTGGAGGTGTGGTGGGTGTGGAGAGGACACTCAGAAGTCAAGTAACTGGCTGGGAAAATGCCCAGAAAAGGGAAAAAAATTAAGACCATACAAGGTTACTTTCTTGGTGAACAAGTATCTCCTCCCATCCTTTCTGATGAGGAAGAACAATGCTAACCATCAGGGAAAGGTATAGAAATTAAGGCTTCTGTATCCCAAATATCCGAAATAAATATTCAGTGGGCTCAGGTCACGGAAGACCTCAAAAAGGATTTTGAAAATCAAGTTAGGGAGGTGGAGGAAAAACTGGGAAGAGAAATTAGAGAGATGCAAGAAAAGCATAAAAAGCAGGTCAACACCTTGCTAAAGGAGACCCAAAAAAATGCTGAAGAAAATAACACCTTGAAAGATAGGCTAGCTCAATTGGGAAAAGAGGTTCAAAAAGCCAATGAGGAGAAGAATGCTTTCAAAAGCAGAATTAGCCAAATGGAAAAGGAGGTTCAAAAGCTCACTGAAGAACATAGTTCTTTCAAAATTAGAATGGAACAGATGGAGGCTAATGACTTTATGAGAAACCAAGAAATCACAAAACAAAACCAAAAGAATGAAAAAATGGAAGATAATGTGAAATATCTCATTGGAAAAACAACTGACCTGGAAAATAGATCCAGGAGAGACAATTTCAAAATTATGGGACTACCTGAAAGCCATGATCAAAAAAAGGGCCTAGATATCATCTTTCATGAAATTATCAAGGAAAACTGCCCTGAGATTCTAGAACCAGAGGTCAAAATAAGTATTCAAGGAATCCACCAGTCACCTCCTGAAAGAGATCCAAAAAGAGAAACTCCTAGGAACATTGTGGCCAAATTCCACAGCTCCCTGGTCAAGGAGAAAATATTGCAAGCAGCTAGAAAGAAACAATTCAATTATTGTGGAAATGCAATCAGGATAACACAAGATCTAGCAGCTTCTACATTAAGGGATCCAAGGGCGTGGAATAGGATATTCCAGAAGTCAAAGGAACTAGGACTAAAACCAAGAATCACCTACCCAGCAAAACTGAGTATAATACTTCAGGGGAAAAAATGGCATTTCAATGAAATAGAGGACATTCAAGCATTCTTGATGAAAAGACCAGAGCTGAAAAGAAAATTTGACTTTCAAACACAAGAATGCAGAGAAGCATAAAAAGGTAAACAGTAAAAAGAAGTCATAAGGGATTTTACTAAAGGTGAACTGTTTACATTCCTACATGGAAAGACAATATTTGTAACTCTTGAAACTTTTCAGTATCTGGGTAGTGGGTGGGATTACACACACACACACACACACACACACACACACAGAGACAGAGAGCACAGAGTGAATGGAATAGGATGGCATCATATCTTAAAAAAGTGAAATTAAGGGGTGAGAGAAAAATATATTAGGAGGAGAAAGGGAGAAATGGAATGGGGTAAATTATCTCTCATAAAAGAGGCAGGCAAAAGACTTTTTAGTGGAACAAAAAAGAGGGGAGGTGAGAGAAAAACATGAAGTATACTCATCACATTCGACTTAAGGAGCGAATAAAATGCACACTCATTTTGGTTTGAAAACCTATCTTACAATACAGGAAAGTGGGGGAGAGGGGGATAAGCAAGGTGGGGTGGATGATGGAAGGGAGCACAAAGGGAGGAGGGAGCAATTTGAAGTCAACACTCTTGGGGAGGTACAGGATCGAAAGGGAGAATAGAAGCAATGGGGGGCAGGATAGGATGGAGGGAAATATAGTTAGTCTTACACAACACGACTATCATGGAAGTCATTTGCAAAATTACACAGATGTGACCTACATTGAATTGTTTGCCTTCCCAAAGGGAATGAATGGGGAGGGAGGGATGAAGAGAAGTTGGAACTCAAAGTTTTACGAACAACTGTCAAATACTGTTCTTGCTACTAGGAAACAAGAAATACAAGTAATGGGGTATAGAAAGTTATCTGGCCCTCTAGGACAAAAGAGGAGATGGGGACAAGGGAAGGGAGGATGAGAGAAGAGAGGGCAGATTGGTGATAGCGGCAATCAGAATGGTCAGTGTTTAGGGGTGAGGGGGGACAAATGGGGAGAAAATTTGGGACCCAAAATTTTGTGGAAATGAACGTTAAAAGTTAAATAAATAAATTTAAAAGAAAAAAAAATATTGGGGATTTTTTCTGTTTGTTTGTTTTTGGATATGTTTTCCAAGGTGCCAAGTCAATAATCTAAGCTAATTATTTCTCACTAATATGATGAGAAGGTTAAGGGTAACAGACCATGCGTTTTAACAGTGACATTCTTGAAACAACATTCTTGCTTTTGTCAAGCTCATTACTGATTCTAGTAGTGGGAATTATAGGCTGGCAGGAGGAGAGAGAAATGATATGTCAGGACAGTTCAACCTTTGGGGAAAAGTTGCTGTTTGTTGTTCAGTCATTTCAGTTGTGGCTGATTCTTTGTGACTCCATGGAGAAAGGTCCATGTGGATTTTCTTGGCAAAGATAATGGAGTGGTTTGCCATTTCCTTCTCCAGCTCATTTTACAGATGAAGAAACTGAGGCAAACACGGTGAAATGACTTGCCCAGAGTCACACAGCTAGCAAGTGTCTGAGGCCAGATTTGAACTCAAGAAGATGAGTCTTACTGACCCTATGGATGGGATTTTAAAGAGCTACAGATTGCTAATGAAAATATCACATGTGACTTGAGAACTAACATTATAATGACCTACATTTAAGCTTGGTTTTAGGAATATTATCTATATGTTTGGGAATCAGGTGTATTGTTCTCACTGGTTCCCTCTCTCTTGGAGTCAGTTCGTCACTAACGCATTTTCGTTTATGCTATCCATTCACAGATATAAGCAAAAAATGTCTCATAGGCAGAATGCTTTTAAATAAGTGTTCCCCTTCAACCTAAGATTCAAAAGGAAATTTTTGTCTAAAATGCATTTCTGTAAAATTGTTACATCAAGAGTTGATAGATCTCACTTTTCTGAAACAAATAATGTAAATATACTTAAAATAATATGATTTTTGTTAAATTCCTATCATTAAGATACATTTCACAATGTTCCAGAAGAATCAAAGCACTGGCAATGTATGATGAATATTTTATATTTATACAATATGTTTTCAATTTGTAAGATATTTTCTCAGTCTAACATGACTTCTCGTTTTTAAGTATTCAATCAAATCACAAGATGAATTATGATGAGATCTATTTTTATCCATATTTATCCATATTAAATATTAGGTATTAAAAGAAGCAGAGGAATTCTTCCCTCCTATTGAGAGGGTGAAGGGCAGACAATGTGCAAGAGTGGGAAGGGGACTGAATTTGGAATCAGAAGATCTAGATTTGAATTCTTGCCCTGTGGCTTATTAATCTATTTGACTGTGAATTTATTTGCTTGAAAATTATTAAGTTGCATGAAATTAGAATTATAAAATGTTACAATCCAAAAATGATTAATGTAACAACATGAAAATCATACAGTATGAGAAGGTAAGTAGGGTCTGCAATATGTAATATGCAACAACATCAGTGAAATCCCTAATCCAACTAAGTATCTAATGCAAGTATCAATGTATTACTCAGACCAATTCAGGATATATGAAGACAGTGTTCAAATAAAACACAGATGTTTATTGTTTTTTGAAAAGCATTCACGAATTTTTAAGTCAAATATAGGAAAATCAGCAGTGTTTTTACCAGATGTTTGTTCAGTGGAATTCAATATATCAATGAATCAATCAATAAACATTTAGCAAGCATCTATTACATTCCAGACATTGTGCTAAACAATGGAGATGCAAAAAGAAATAAAAGATAGTCCCTGCCCTAAAGGAACTCACAATCTAATGAACTGAATTGAATTAGTGTCTTTATAGCTTAAAAAAATATTTTGCCTTTATATGTATTTAAACAGGACAAAAAATTAGGTAAGAAAAACATTCATAAGTGACTTCTAGTTAAGATGGTGTTCTGAAACGTCATAAAGGAGACAATTTCCTCCATTTATATTCCAGAAATAATTTAACAGGATACCAGATGAAATAATGATCAAGGAATCCAAACAAAAACATCACTATGGCTTTCATCCAGCTCTGGACTACACAGAAAGATAGCCAGAAGTCATGGGCATTGAAAGAGGTATCCTTCCAAGGAAGTCAAAATAAGTTCAGACATATAGGCCAGAAAGTCACAGCAGCTACCTGACGTAGATGATCATAGCAGGAAAAACACTATTTAGCAAGAATATAACATTGATTCATTTTGGCAATTTCCCTATGGCAACGTTGGCTGACTAGCATATTGGCCAACTGTCAGAAGCCTAAGGAAGGAGCTTTTGACTCTTTCTGTGCTGTCTTTGTTTTCTTTGGTTTTACTTGGGCCACAAGGAAGCTAGACGAATCACTGAAGCATTGGAAGATGTTTATAATACTTTTTAAGGAAAACTAGCTGAGCCTTCAAGCAAAATCCCCAAGGAAAAGTTAGTTCAAACCACACAGCATAGCCCTGGGAAATATTGATACCACGGCAACTCTGAGCATCGAAAACCTCAGAAACAAAACAGAAAATCAGAAATATTAAATATACCCATTATTGACTACAATGTAATAAAACTTACCTCTAAATTTTTGTTGAAGAAAGAATTCAACATTAAATGGAGATAATAACTTAATCCTAAAGAATTAACAATTAAAAGAAAAAATCATAAAAACAATTAATAATTTCATGAAAGGAAATAACAAGAATGAGGCAGTATAACAAGACTTCGGGATGTAGCAAAATCAATCTTTGAGGAAAAATTTTTAATCACAAATATTTTCATCCACAAAAGAAAGAAAGTATAGATCAATGAATTGGAAATGTAATTTTAAAAAAATTAGAAAAGTACTAAATAAAAAAAAACCTCATCTAAACACAAAAACAGAAAAAAAATTAAATAAAAGATGAACAAAATTGAAAACAAAAATATTGAATTGATAACATACAATTAGAAGCCCTTTTAAAGAAAAATTTTAAAAAATATAATTATATAATCTGATTTTCAAAAGAGAAAAACCATATTACAGTATAAAAATAAAAATAACTCATGATAAATATGAGGAAATAAAGGAAAATAATAAAATATTTTGCCCAATTATGTGCTAATGAAATTGATTAACTTAAATGAAGTTGAATGTATAAAATATTTACATACCTAGATTAGTAGCTGAGGGCTACAATGACAGAACACTGGACTTATTCAAATCCAACCTTAGCAACTTATTCTCTGTGTAACTTGGGCAAGTCACAACCCTGTTTCCCTTAGTTCTTCACATATAAAATGAGCTGGAGAAGGAAATAGCAAACAACTCTAGTATCTTTGCCAAGAAAATCCCAAATGGGATCATGAAGAGTCAGACATGACTGAAAAATGAATGAATAAGATTAGCAGACTAAGACATGGAGAATTTAAATAATCTAATCTCAAAAAATAAATTGAACAAGATATAAGTATAATTTAAAGAGAGAAAAAAAAACCCTAAAGATCAGATTAACAAGTGAATTCTACCAAACATTTGAAGAACAACTACTTCCAATATCACATGCACTATAAAAAGAATAGCAACCAATAAGCTTGGAAATTCCAAATCTAAAGAAATGGCTCCAAATATTTCTACATAAATGCACAACACTGAAACAATAAGCAACAGAAATTAGAGATCATCATACAAGGAAGCAAATCAGACTTCATAATCATCACAGAACTGATGAAATGAGAAGCATTACTGTCATATGTCTCTGGTTAGAGATACCTTCATCAAAGGATAGAGAATATGGATGATAGAGGGGAATGGGACAGGGTAGAGGACTTATTTCTTTGAGGAAACCATAGAAACAGAGAGGAAATTATTCTAGAGAGCATTTAATTGAAGTTCAATGTATACTATACACCTCTACAACAAGGAGATCAGGTAGGAAGTTGGTTCCACACATGACAAAAGAATGGTGAGAAGAAACATGAGAAAACAGTACTTAGTGTGTCTATGTTCCTGTGACTCTCTTCTTATAGTTAAGTAGTCAAGATAGAGAGATGTGAAGATTTGGAATATTTATATATCTTTCATTTCTTAATCCTCAACCATATTTTCCAATATATTTTTGCTATCTTCTACTTTCCAATGAAGTCATCATGTATGTATCAATACTTTTGCTGAATTTATTTAGAGAATCTTATCAAGTTTGTTATAGAATGTTGCTGCCTTTCTCTTTTCTTCAAAAGATGTTGCAGAACTCCTTTGTGGAGGTCTTTTTGCTTATACTATTCATGAGCATTACAAGGCAAGAGAGCCTAGTACCATCATGAAATGAGAGATTTCGACTTTGGACTCATGATAAAATCAAATCTATTGATTTTTTTTTTTAACTCCCAAAGAAGAACTTATGAACAGTCCTTCTTTTTAGCTTTAAATTTTTCTTATCTCCAGGTTTCATTTTTAAAAAGATTGCTGATATTGATCTGTTTCTGTTTCTCCTAGTATTATGTCAATTCACTGGTACAGTGCAAAAGTGCAGAGTATTATTCCAAATAGATATGTCTATGAGGGGATGGTAGTGAGAAGACTAAAACTGATACTCCGAATAGTTTAGGAACATGTTGAGTATGCAGCCTCCATTTCCCTTAATTTCTTGGACAGCATAGAATTGATGTTTCAATTATGGATGTACTCTATGATCAAAGGCCCAAGAACATCATGGGGCTCAAATATATCAAAGGACTGATATGGCACTAATAGGAAATAATTTTCATCACCTAGGAGGCAAGGGAATGATGCAGTCTGAAACAATGAAATGAGGGTATTCTCTGCATTCCCTAATAAAAAACTGAGGAATGAAGGACAAAGAGACAGAAAATTTATGCAGAATTATGATATGAGTCATCATGCAAAAGTATCTGGGACAGGGGGACAATAGATAGGTCTTCTCTGTCATTTATGTCTTAGCATATTTGCATTATTGCAACTGTTTAACCTAATTTCACCAGCTTATTATTATTGGACAATAATTTCACAAAGTACGATTACATTAATGTTTATTGAAAGCCTAGAAACTGGTTCTTAGTAACCTTCCTTAGAATAGGAAGACAACAATCAATAACTAATAGCAAGTTTTAAATTTTTCTTTTTTTGACTTGGATTGGCATGGCCAAAGAATTTATCACCAAGAGGCCAGTCTAGTGTTAATGAGTAACTCTGAATTTAGCTTGGCTAGTTTTTGGCTAGCATACACCATTTGTCACTGATAGATGTAGATAAATGCATGAATATGAAATATATGCATGCGAATAAGTATAATCCAAGGTAGAATATAAATATGTCATAAGAAAATTTTGTGTAAGTTCAAAGGAAGGACAGGTAACTTCTGCCTAGTGTGCCAAGTTAGAAGAGACTTGATAAGGAAGTGGCATTTGAACTGAAATTTCATGTATGTATATAAGCTAGACAAAACTAAGTTGGAGAGAATATTCCAAGCTACAGAGAAAATGCAATCAAGGGCATAAAGGCAAAAAAGCACAAGGAATGTTTATATGTTCATAAGTAGTGCAATCTATTGACATTGCAGGATGTTTGAAGGGAAATAGTAAGGGATAAGTAAGAAAGATATGCACAAAACACATTTTGGAGAATCTTGAATGCTTGTCAAAGACTGATTTGCAGAATCACAAAATTTCAGATTTAGAGATATCAGATAACATTACTAGAAAAACTCCAGTCAATATAGAAAACAAATAGTTATACATACTTGACTTGACAATCCCTAGTGACAGGGTATCTACTATCTTCTATGTCAGCCAATTCTACTTTTGGAGTAAGGGACTTTTTCTTTACATCTAATCCTAACTATCCTTTTTGTAGCTTCTATCAATTCTGTCTTCTAAGGCCAAGGAGAACTAATCTTGTCTTTCTTCTGTATGATAGCCTTTCAATTACTTAAGAACAACTTTCAAGTTCCCCTTTAGTCTTCTCCAGGCTAGATACTCCTAATTCCTTCCACTAATATTTGTTTGAAAATGGAAAAGTACTAAGAGTCTTTGACCAGAAGGGTAACATGATCATAATTGGGCATTAGGAAGATTAATAAAGAACTCCAATGCAATTTCCAGTTGAAAACAGCAGAAATAAAGGAAACCAGTTAGAAGATTGTTGAAATAGCTGAGGCACGAGGAACTACAGATCTGAATTAGGGTTGTAGTGAAGGAAGCAAAGAGGAGAGGATGGATGCAAAAGATGTTGATGAGGTAAACCCAACAGCTATGTCCCTCATAGTCAAATTACAAGAGCAACATCCCAGAGAGTTGGATGTAGTTGTTATAGCTAGTTTTTCAATATTCAGTACCTGTGTTTAGTAATGAAAACAAGATAGATTGTGCTTCTTATATGAGACAGGCATGCTAAAATAAGAATTATCATAGCTATTTACTACATTCAAGAAGAAATGGAATAGAAAATGAAACCACTTAATGTGATATTTTAGAAACTTTGATCATAGCACCTCATAAAAGTGTCTATTGGAAATTCCTGAAATAATTCTTCCCAAATGTATTTACTTTAATATTTCTTGTAGGATATAAAACTTTTACTCTTTGTATTCAAAACTTTTGTGATATTTTATTGGAAAAGATCCCATGATCTACTAAGCTTTGCCTTGAAATTATTCTGAAGTTGTTGTTTGTAGTCAGGTCACAAAATCTATAGTAAAGCTGGAAAAGATGATGGTTGACAGCTCATCCTTCTATGTTATTAATATTATGTTATTACTGATGTTTGATCAATATTCATAATACTATGATTCAACTGGCTAGAGAAGGATTCAAAATATGCATGTGAAGAAAGGATATAATGATTGTACCAATGGACAGTAAAAGTTTACTTGTGTCTCAAGGAGGCAAGTCAAATGCAAAAGCCTATTTGATTAGCACTCTGAATGTAGTAGAGTCATTGAAAGATAAGCTGTTTATGAAAAGCATGCCAAACAAAAATTTAATGGTACCTTTAAAACCATCATTGTTTAAACCATCAGAGCCTCTAATGTCAATTTCAAATGTAAACAAAAATGAAAATTCAGACTATTTGTAACCATTAGCATTTCATCTCAATTGCTCTTGTCATATGAAGATTGGTTTTTTAAACACCAAATTTCTTTAAACCTTTAAGAAACCTAAAAGGAAGAGTTTAATATAATTATATCTTTATGTATATATATGCATGCACGTATGTATATATTGAACTCATCCAGTGATGCTTAGAGCCAACTTTTTGCTTATGAAATAAAAAGACAATCAGTTTAAATGGGCTGAACTGCAATATCTCAGGAATAATTCAAAATGGAACAACACATCCAGAGGTAACAGCTGTTTTTGTACTTAAATGTATCATCCACTAATATAAAAGGTATGGTGTCCATTTATATTGAAGGGCCCTCACCTACCATCTGACAAGTGGAAAAACACTCAGTCAAAAATTATTAATATATATGACTGAAAAAATCTGTAACTTAGTATCAGTTAAGAAACCAGAGGTCTTTCCTCTAAAGGGATCTCCAACTCTAATCTTACATTATTTTTAAAAATTTCTTGAAACAAGTACTCTTCATGAAACATACTATTCAATCAGTATAATCCCTGCTGTGGCAGGGTCAAGCAGAAAGCCCGGGGCAGTCTGAGGCTGCAGCTGCACTGCAGAATCCCAGGCATATCAGCCCAGAATGTGAGTCTGGCAGAACTGAGCCAGTGAGAGCTGAGGAGTCCCAGGTATTTGCAGAATTTGCTCCTGAGATTATTA
The DNA here is from genome assembly GCF_028372415.1 of Notamacropus eugenii. NCBI lineage: Eukaryota > Metazoa > Chordata > Mammalia > Diprotodontia > Macropodidae > Notamacropus > Notamacropus eugenii. The sequence continues at coordinate 156,912,351 of NC_092874.1, forward strand.
ACCTTCAGATTAAATGTCTATAAATTACCTACTTGAACTTCCAGGGACCAAGATGGTGGAGTGATCTGTAAATGTTCTCCCCCTACCTTTGTTGACCTTGAAAGAACCATAAAATATTTCCCCAGAAAAATCATGCAACAGTGGAATCAGCAGAAGGGGCAAACAGTCTCTTAACCTCTGAGGGTAGGAAAATTGCAAAGGGAGGTCCCTCTTGCCGTGGCTGAAGAGGACCAGTACAGTACCAGAGCTGTCCCAGATAGCCCCATCTCAACAGCTCAGAAGAAGATTCTGAGCCCCACGGGGTTGGAGCCACAATCATCAACACCAGGACCCCAGGCATGCCTCAGCACCCAAGGGGAATTGCGAAGATGCTAGTACAGAAGACGGGATTACTAATTGCTGAGCATGCCTATGCTCTAGCTCAGCAGAGGAAACTTTCTGTAGCCAGACCACCCCTACCCCACATTTAACACTGTTAGCTCTAGGCTAACTCCAGAGAAACCCAGAAAGACTTCATATGGCCTCTGTTTTCTCACACCAGTCAGCTCAGCACCAGGCAAGCTGCAGGATTTAGGCTTCTAGCTGAAAGGCCAGAGGCCACAACACACAAAACCTCAAGTTCAAGGCCCAAGAACTGTGCTCCAGAAGCAGAGATCTGCTTTAAAAACCAGGAAAATGGTGACCATCATGAGTAAGAAGCAAAGCAGAAAACAAAATACTATAGAATCTGTCTGTGGGGACAAGGACCAAAACAGGAATACAAAGATGTCATCATTAACACTATACACCCATCTGAAACATCAGAAGGGAATATGAACTGGTCTCAAGAGCAAAGAGCATTCTTGGAAGACCTGAGGAAAAAATTTAAAAGTCAAGTAAGAGAAATAGAAGAAAAAGTGGCCAATGATTTTAAAAATATGAAAAAAGAATTCACTGAACAGAACAGTTCCTTAAAAAGGAAAATTGGGCAAATGGAAAAGGAGGCACAAAACCGAACTGGGAAAATTGGACAAATGGAAGAGGAAGTACAAAATTAACTAGAGAAAATAACTCTTTAAAAGGAACAATTGGACAGATGGAAAAAGAGATGTAAAATTTAGCTGAAGAAAACCATTTGATAAAAATTAAATCAAGCAAGTACAAGCTAATGACTCTATAAGACATCAAAAATCAGTCAAAAAGAATCAAAAGAATGAAAAGATAGAAGTAAATGTAAAATATTTAATTGGAAAAACAACTGACCTGGAAATGGATCCAGGAGAAAAAAATCTAAGAATTATTGGTCTACCAGAAAGTCATGATGCAAAAAAGGTCCTGGATGATATCTTCCAAGAAATCAAGGAAAATTGCCCAGAAGTCCTAGATCCAGAAGTCAAAACAGTCATTGAAAGAATCCGCCATTCACCTCCTGAAAGGGATCCCAAACTAAAAACACCAAGGAATACATTGTCAAATTCCAGAATTATCAAGTGAATGAGAAAGTGATGTAGCCAGCCAGAAAGACACCATTCAAATACAAACCAACTACAGTCAGGATCACACAGGACCTTACAGCTTCTACAATGAAAGATCCAAGGAATTGGAATATGAAATTCCATAAGGCAACCACAGCTCAATTACCCAGCAAAGTTGAGCATAATATTTCGGGCAAGGAGATGGATACTCAATGAAATAAGAGATTTTCAGACCTTCTTGATGAAAAGGCCAGAACTTAATAGAAAACTCTATCTTCAAACACAAGTTGCAAGGTAGGCATAATAAAGGTAAACTGGGGGGGAAAAACTTGTTATTCAATACAGGCAAACTGCATACATCCTTATAAGGGAAGATGATACTTGTTAATCTTGAAAATTGTACATTTATCATGGTATATAAAAGGGAAATACATATATAGAGGGAGCTGGTATAAACCAAAAAATGTGATGATTAAATTATGATAAAGGGTGCAAAGGGATTATATTTTTTTTTCACTTTTTATTATTAAATTTATTTATTTAACTTTTAACATTCATTTTCACAAAATTTTGGGTTACAAATTTTCTCCCCTTTTATCCCCTCCCCCCCCAAACACCAAGCATTCTAATTGCCCCTATGACCAATCTGCTCTCTCTTCTATCATCCCTCTCTGCCCTTGTCTCCATCTTCTCTTTTGTCCTGTAGGGGCAGATAGCTTTCTATACCCCTTTACCTGTTTTTCTTATTTCCTAGTGGCAAGAACATTACTCGACAGTTGATCCTAACACTTTGAGTTCCAACTTCTCTTCCTCCCTCCCTCCCCACCCCTTCCCTTTGGAAGGCAAGCAATTCAATATAGGCCATATCTGTGTAGTTTGCAAAGGGATTATAACAGGAGATGTGAAAAGGAGGAGGCAGAAAATGGTAAATTACATCACAGTAAGAGGCACAAAAATATATTACTGGAGAGGGAAAGAGGGGAGGGAGATGAGGATTGTTTGAGAGTAGTATCATCTGATTTGGTTCAAGGAGGGAACATCAAATTCAGCTAAGTATATAAATCTAACTAGCTCTATAGGCAGTAGGAGAGGAAGGGAGAAAGAAAAGGAAGGGGAAGCTAAAAGGAAGGAAAGAAGTAGTAAGGGTAAAGGGGAATAAAAGGGTGGGGGCTTAAAGAAGGAAGGGAAGACTGGGAAGCAGTGGTCAAAAATTAAAACTCTATTGTGGAGGGGAAGGGAGAAAGGAGAATTAAAACCACAAAGGGGGGGAAGAGGATGGAGGGAAAGATACAGACAGTAATCATAACTGTGAATGTGAATGGGATAAACTCTCCCATAAAACAGAGATTGAGAGCAGAATAGATTAAAAACCATAATCCACCAATATGCCATTTACAAGAAAAACATTTGAAACAGAGGGATACACACAGGGTAAATGTGAAAGTTTGTAGCAGAATATATTGTGCCTCATCTGATGTACAAAAAGCAGGGGTAGTAATCCTAATCTCTGACAAAGCAAACCAGAAATAGATCTAATTAAAAGAGATAAGGAAGGGAACTATATTCTGTTAAAAGGCACTATAGACAAAGAAGCAATATCATTACTAAACATATATGCTTCAAGTGGTATAGCATCCAAATCCTTAGAGGAGAAGTTAAGGGAGTTACAGGAAGAAATAGACAGCAAACAGATACTAGTGGGGGACCTCAACCTCCCCCTCTCTGAACTTGACAAATCTAAAATCAAAGTAAACAAGAAAGAAGTTAAGGAGGTGAATAAAACTGTGGATAAGGTAGATATGATAGATCTCTAGAGAAAAATTGAAGAGGAACAGAAAGGAATACACCCTTTTCTTACTAGTACATGGCACATATACAAAAAGTGATCATGTACTAGGGCATAAAAACCTCACAATAAAGTGCAGAAAGGCAGAGATAGTGAATGCATCCTTCTCAGATCATACTTCAATAAAAATTATGTGTAATAAAAAGGCCATTGAAAGATAGACCAAAAATTAATTGGAAACTAAATAATCTAATCCTAAAGAATGAGTGTGTTAAAGAAGAAATCATAGAAAAAATCAACTACTTCATTCAAAAGAATGGCAATAATGAGACAACCTACCAAATCTTATATGATACTGAAAAAACAGTTCTTAGGGGAAGTTTTATATCTTTGAATGCCTACATGAATAAAATATAGAAAGAGGAGATCAATGAATTGGACATGCAGCTGACAAAGCTAGAAAAAGAAAAAATTGAAAATCTCCAAGTAAATACCAAATTAGAAATACTGACAACCAAAGGAGAGATTAATAAAATTGAAATTAAGAAAACTATTGAACTAATAAATAAAATTGAGTTGGTTTAATGAAAAAACCCACTAAAGTAGATAAACTTTTGGTAAATTTGATTAAAAACTAAAGAAGAAAACCAAATTACCAATATCAAAAACAAAAAGGGTGAACTAACCTCCAATGGGGAGGAAATTTAAACAATAAGTAGAAATTATTTTGCCCAACTGTATGCCCATAAATTTGACAATCTAAATGAAATGGAAGATTATTTTAAAAAATATAATTTGCCCAGATTAACAAAAGAGGAAGTTGAATACTTAAACAACCCCATCTCAGAAAAGGAAATTGAATAAGAACTCCCTAGGAAAAAATCTTCAGGGATTAATGGATTTACAAGTGAATTCTATAAAACATTTACAGAACAGTTAATTCCAATAATACATAGATTATTTGGGGAAATTATTGAAGAAGAAGTCCTACCAAATTCTTTTTATGATAGAAATATTGTTCTGATACCTAAAGCAGGAAAAGTCAAAACAGAGAAGGAAAATTATAGATCAATTTCTCTAACAAATATAGAAGCAAAAATGTTAAATAAGATATTAGCAAAAAGAATACAGCAACTTATCATGACAATAATACATCATGATCAGATAGGATTTATACCAGGAATGCAGGGCTATTTCAATATTTCAACTTAGCATTATTGATCATATCAAAAAAAAAACTAACAGAAACCACATGATTATCTCAATAGATGCAGAAAAAGCTTTTGACAAAATACAACACCCATTTCTATTGAAAACACTGGAGAGTATGGAAACAAATGAAATTTTTTCATAAAATAAAAAAAGTAATATCTACCTAAAAACTTTAGCAAGCATTATATGCAATGGGGATAAACCAGATGCATTTCCAGTACAATCAAGGTTGAAACAAGTATGTCCATTATCACTATTATCTTTCAATACGGTACTAGAAATGTTAGCTGTAGCAACCGGAGAAGAAAAAGAAATTGAAGGAATTAGAACAGGCAATGAAGAAACTAAGTTATCACTCTTTGCAGATAATATGATGTTCTACTTAGATAATCCCAGAGAATCAAGTAAAAAACCTACTTGAAATAATAAACAACTTTAGCAAATTTGCAGGTTACAAAATAAACCCACATATATCATCTGAATTTCTATATATTACTAACAAAACTCAACAACAAGGGATAGAAAGAGAATTTCCATTTAAAGCTAAGGTAGACATTATAAAATATCTGGGAGTCTACCTGCCAAAACAAACCCAGGTACTACAATGAACACAATTACAAAACAATTTTCTCACAGTAAAGTCAGATCTAAATGCAAAAACCTCAGTTGTTCGTGGGTAGTCAATGCAATAAAAATGACAATTCTACCTAAATTAATTTACTTATTCAGTGCCATACCAATCAAACTATCAGATAATTATTTTCTAGAGCTAGAAAAAATAATATCAAAGTTCATCTGGAAGAACAAAAGGTCCAGAATATCAAGGGAACTAATGAAAAGAAATGATAAGAAAGGTAGGCTAGCCCTACCAGATCTCAAATTGTATTATAAGGAAGCAATTATCAAAACCACTTGGTACTGACTAAGAAACAGAGGGATAGACCAGTGGAATATGTTAGGTACTCAAGACACAGTAGTCAATGAATATAGCAATCTACTGTTTGATTAATCCAAGGACTGCAGCTTTTGGTTTAAGAACTCTCCGTTTGACAAAAATTACTGGGAAAACTGCATAATATTGTGGTAGAAACTGGGCATAGACCAATGCTTGACAATGTATACAAGAATAAAGTATAAATGGATACATGATCTAGGTATAAAGACTGCTATTATAAACAAATTAAGGGAGCAAGGAATAGTGTATTTGTCAGATTTATGGAGAATGGAGAAATTTTTCACTAAACAAGAGATAGAAAACAGTATGAAGTACAAAATGGATCATTTTGATTACATTACATTAAATTGAAAAGTTTTGCAACCTAATGCAATCAAGTTTAGGAGGGAAGCAGAAAACTGGGAAAGAATTTTTGCAACTAGTGGCTGTGATAAAGGCCTCATTTCTAAAATATATAGAGAAATCAGTCAAATGTACAAGAACATAAGTCATTCCTCAATTGACAAATTGTCAAAGGATATGAACAGGCAGTTTTCATAGGAAGAAATTAAAGCTATCTACAGTCATATGAAAAAAATGCTCTAAATCAGTATTGATTAGAGAGATGCAAATCAAAACAGCTCTGAGAAACTACATCACACCTATCAGATAGACTAATATGACAAAACAGGAAGATGATAAATGCTGGAGAAGATGTGGGAGAGATGGAACACTAATTCATTGCTGGTGGAGCTGTGAGCTCTGTGAGTTCAGGAGAACAATTTGTAACTATGGCCAAAGGGCTACAAAAATGTGCATACCCTTTGACCCAGCAATATTGTTTCTAGGACTATATCCCAAAAAGATCATAAAAAATGGGAAAGGGTCCCACATGTACAAAAATATTTACAGCAGCTCTCTTCCTGGTGATCAAAAACTGGAAATCAATGGGGAATGGCTGAACAAGTTGTGATATATGAATGTAATGGAATTCTATTGTGCCATAAGAAATGATGAACAGGAAGACTTCAGAGATGCCTGGAAAGACTTACGCGAACTGATGCTGAGTGAAAGAAGCAGAGCCAGGAGAATTTTTTACACAGCAACAACCATACTGTGTGAGGAATTTTTCTAATTAGACTTAGTCCTTCATAGCAATGCAAGGACCTAAAAATTTCCCAAAGGACTTTTGAAACAAAACCCTTTCCACATTCAGAGAAAGAACCACGCAATTGGATCGCAGATTAAAGCAGACCATTTCATTTTGTGTTATGTTTTGTTTTTGTTTTGTTTTATAGTTTCTTCCATGGAGTTTAATTCTTCTATTCAACATGACTCTGGTGAAATCGTATTTAATATGAATGTATGTATAGAATCCATATAAGATTGCAAGCTGTCTCAGCAAGGGAGTGGGGAGGGAGAGGGGAAAATGAGGGAGAAAGGAAAAAAAATCTAAGATATATGAAGATGATTACAGAACACTGAAAACAAATAAAATGATTATTTTTAAAAATTAAATTAAATTTAAAAAAATGAAACATACTGTTCACTTCCAGACAGAAAAGTGATGGACTCATAATGCAGATAAAAGCATATGTTACTTTCCTTCTCCCCTGCCCCTCTTCCTTCTTTCTTTCCTTCCTTTCTTGGACATGGCAAATGTGAAAATTTGTTTTGCATGGCTATATGTACATACACACACATATATAAACATACATATATATGTATATATATATATATATATATATATATATATATTATTCATAACGGTCTATGTTTTTCTAGCTTTCTTCGTGTGTTGCATAGTGGAGGGAGAAGAGGGAGAATTGTGAAGTGAAAATAAAAGTGACAATAAAAATAAATTTATTATTTTTAAAATAAGTACTTGCCTACAGAACTCTGAATAAGAGGATAAGAATGGTGGTTAAATCAAACCAGCAATAATACCATGTTGTCAGTGTAAAAAGGATATGAATCTTAGCTTGATATGCTACTGGCTTCAAAATGACAAAAGGGACAAATTAAAAACAGACTTCTCTTCTGCCTGCCTTGAAATCTACCCTTGAATCTATTTTTTGCTTTACACTTTTTCTTGTCTGCTCCTAGGCATGACCTGACATTTCTCCCTGTCACCTCTATTGACTTCATAAATTATTTGATTTAATAAATATGTATTAAGCATATACTGTGTGCAAAATATTATGCTAGGCACTCAGGAAAAAAAATAAAAATGGTTTTCTATTTCTCCATGTTTTTTCTTTTTTTTAACATGAAGGTAAGTAATAGGAAATAAAATAGCTTCCATACAAACAATTAAAATATGCATAAGCCAAAAGATGGAAGGAGGGGTTATCATTCAACCTGTGTTCTAAGAATATACAGTGGCTAACTCTCAAGGATAGAGGATTTTGTTATTGTTTTAAATGTTGAATCATTGATTTATAAAAACTACTTAAAAACAGTTACCTTTTAAGTTAAAATTGGTCCAATAATGTGATGTGAAAAAATCCCTAAAAAAATAAATTTGGAAACACTTTTACATGCTTTAAATTTGACCAGGAAATAGTAGAGATTAAACCAAAGAAATATACTACTAGTTACAGATATGAAATTGAATTTTAGTACATCTTGAGAGTGGAGAATTGGCAAAATTATAATCATCTTAAGATCATTTTTCCCCTAGGGTGAATGGAGTAAGTATATTCAATTTAAGCTTCTAACCTCTAAGTGATAAACTGATGATTCTTCCTCATGAAATCATTATTTTCTGTAATAAGAAGTGACAGTAATTGAGTCTATATGATGCTAAAATGTCAAGATGAAGATAAAAATTTATCTAGCTGTCTGGCATATGCTAAACAATGTATACAAAGTCAAAGTTGTATTCTAAAGCTAGTTACCTATAAAATGGGGGAAGATAAAGGGAATAAGCATGAGGTCAGCCTGGAAAATATTAACATCATTTGTTCTCAATAATATGTTGGATACATTTTGCTTGTGGTTTGGCTGTAGTCAAATATATTTTCAATGTTCATTTTCTTGGATTCAAGTTTAGAGACAGAAAAGCTATATGCTTTAATGAAAAGAAATTCTCTAAAAACAGTAAAGCTATTTGAAATATTTTACTGTTTGTTTTTACTTCTACCATCAGATCTTGATAGTAAAATCTCAGCCTTTGTGACAGATGAAAGAGAAAAATAGTAGTGTGTTATGAAATATATGATAGTCTGAAACTGTCCTAAATGCAGCTAAACCACATTTCAATGGGGAAGACCATTTGAAATTGTTAGTATTATTAGAGCTGATTACAAATAAATAGAAAAATATCCATTCCTAATTGGGCATGGATTCTCTTGTTTTTTTTTTTTTTTTTCCATATCTCTACTATTCATTAAAGTCAACTTTGAAATGCCTAAATTACTCACATGGACTAATTAATGTGTGCCTTTTGTGTTTATTATGCCATTACAAATGGAAATATCTTCACATTTGCATCACTAATAGACCTCTTTCAAAGTATGTTCATATTTCAGTTGATTTTGAATGCTCTTTAATATCTGTCTTTTTTTTGCTATGCATTAACATAGCATTTAGGGCTATGTCATATAGATGAACAATATACACCCAATATCCAACTTCAATTCAAAAAATATTTATTGAGCTCCTACTACATGCAAATCACTACAGGTGCTCAAAAGACAGAAAAGTAACATCTCTGTACTCAAGGAATTTATTTTCTAATAAGTGGAGCATGATATGTACACACATAGCACAAAGCAGAGTGTGACAGATGCTATAAGGGGAATAAAGATAAAGCAAGAGTTAAGAAGAACACAAGGTTACAGGAAAATCCGAAGAATGCATGAAGGAATTCATGGAAAAAAAGTCAGTGCAGTGGATGGAGCACCAGTGAAGGAGTCAGGAAGACCTGAGTTCAAATCTCACCTCCAACTCTTGACACTCACTAGCTGTGTGACCTTGGGCAAGTCACTTAACCCAATTGCCTCGTCCTGGGTCATCTCCAGTCATCCTGATGAATATCTGGTCACTGGATTCAAATGGCTCTAGAGGAGAAGTAAACATGGCAACCTGCACAGCCCTCCCTCACTCAAAACAGTCAAATGAAAGTCATGTCATTATTTCTCTGATGGTATGGTCTTCTTTGGCAATGAAGGGCAAACATTTGATTAAGTGCTGATAAGCGAATCTCACCTTGATGATGCTACCAATGATGTTTTTATGCCATGAATATTGACAGTATATGCTGACACTGCTGAAAATGTAAGCAGTAATGTTGATTTCAATAGATTTTGTTAAGTGCCAGCTATGTGCCAGGCACTGTGCTACGTACTTGAGAATTCAAAGAAAGGCAAAAACAATCGCCTGCTTTCAAGGAACTTATGATCTCAGTGAAGGCTAACTTCTGTGCCTCACTCATTCCACGTGATCCAAACACTAGAAATACCCATTATAACACTGTTTTGAAAACAGAACACTTTTTTTTCAATTAATGCTCAAGAATTCCTTAAATAACCCAATTTATTCTTTAATTTCAAGGAAGACTTTTGTGTATTTTTTCTATGGATACCTACTTATTTCATGAAATCATAGTATGAATAAATCAGAAACCATTCTAGAGAGGCAGACAACAGGGGGAGAAAGAGACAGAGACAATGTAACAGCAAGGACCCAGCATATAAAGGAGGGCCTACTGTACAGTTCCTGGATCTGCTTTTCTAAAAAGATTGTTGAGGGGTTAACAATCTACTTTAATCAAGCACAGATATCATTCACTTTGTTCAGGGGGAAAAGTCAACACCCTGAAGTTCAGAAAAAATATAAACAGAGAAATAAAGACCAACAGACAGGGCTTCTAACTGTCTGACCATAAACAATACATACATCACAGATCAACAGACAGATCCAACTGTCTGACCATTATATATATGCAAAGTTACCAGACAGAAAAGCACCAATAACTGGATTTTCTAAGCTAGGGGGCTCCTTATGGAGCCAGACAGAGAGAGATTTCATTTCATTGCTATAATTGTAGCTATATACATCTTGAATCTGGAAAAAAAACAGATTAATGCTGTTGTTTTGTTGTTAATACTGCATGCCTCATATGAGACTGTGATCCCTTATCTGTACTCTGCTGTATAAGAATTTAATGGCACCTCCCAAAGACCTCTCAACTGTCCTTTATTTCAATGATTAACCGGATTTCCCATTCTACTTGCACATCCCTCTCTCCACCGCAAGTAAGGATTTTGTGTATCTAGTATCAAAAGTCTAATAGGGATAATATTTATTAGCTATATCAATAAATGACTTCTATATAGTATCTCAGAATTACCATAACAAGAACTGACATTTTATAGCACTTTTAACATTCATAAAGTACTTTGTATGTATTCTCTCCCTGACTTTAAAACATAGGACATATTATTACACTTATTTTACAAATGGGACAAATAAGGGTCAGGAAAGTTAGACAACTTTTTCCATAATCACACAGCTAGCAAATGTTAGAACTGAGAGTCACAGGTTCTTGTTAACTCCAAGGCCAACACACAATCAACCATGCCCTTAAGGAACCATCTCTTCCTTATGCAGAGTTCAATGCTCTCTCACTCATTTTGTTTAGATGGTCATGCAAGTTTCATTTAATTTTAAAATACAAGGATTTTGCAACTATATTTATGAAAGAAAAAGGTTTAATTTGAAAGTTTTCTATCCATTTAAACCACATTATTTTGTGACAGGCATGGATTGCTAAGATTTTTTTTTCCTTGTATTTGATCTCCTCCACACTGTCTCTGGGAAGGTTCTGGACTAGTGGTGCAATGGGATCTCTGCTTCAGTGACTATTACACTGTGGAGTAAATTAAAATTTACAGCATAATGGGCAGGAATTTTGCCTCCAATCTATTAGTATTAATTAGATCTGCAAAATGAAATTCCTCAATATTTTAATGGAAATAACTTGCTTAAAATGGAGTTAAAATCCCTCTCATTCTTATAGCCCTCACTGGACCAGTTAAATTTGAGGGAAAGGAGTACTTCTATCTTTGCTATAATTCTTTTGACTTTACTCATTAATTTTAAGCTGAGCATCAATACATTTTTCATGCCCGTCTTCCCAATTTTGATTCATCTTCGAGAAGGGAAATTTTGGACAGTTATATGTACTCTATCAATGAATTTTACATCTTAGAAAAACCATACATAGGTACTGCTTTATAAAATGGGTCAATTTCATGAACATTCTAATTAAGTTTATGATGAGTATTTTTAATATAGTTTTGCGTATTAGAAATAAGTTAAATACAAATAATCACATTTTCATGATTATAATAAAAGTAATATTTTTCATAAAACTTAACATATTTTAGCTTACTTAATCCTTAAGACAACCCTTTCAGGAAATGTTATTTATTATATCCAGCTTACAGATAAATAAACTGAGTCTAAGAGAATTTAAGTGACTTGTCCAGAGTCATATAGATAGTAAGTATCTAAGGCAGGCAACTCAGGTCTTCCTCCCTCAAAGCAAATTTCCTCTGTCACTATATCACAGTGTTAGTTTTATGGAGTGAAACATGTAGGGCCACTTAATAAAACATTTCGTTAAAACTTTGCTTGGAAACTATAGATTATATGGCATGGAAAAGAACTAGTCAGTCAAAATTATAAATTAATTCTAGATACATGAAAGGAGTCAAAACAACTAAAAAGAGAGCCAAATAGCCGGAGAAGTATAAGGAGACACAACTGAGTTCAGAAAGAATGAAAAGCAAAATAGTAAATCAATTCTAATCAGATAATTAGAATTTTGCTTGTTTGTGTTTTGGAGGGTGTCTTCTCTTTCTGTTAGCACATTGCTATCTCCTAATACAATGTGCTAACTGTCAATTATAAGTAGCCAAACAGGTTGTCTCATTTTACAGAAATTTCAAGCTCTATCACAGAGGTTCCCAAACTTATTTGGTTTACCACACATTTAAAAAAAAAATCTCAGGGGGCAGAGCCAAGATGGCAGACTAGAAAGACACACTGACGTAGGATCTCCCCACACAGCCCACAAAACACCTGTAGAGAGGGACTTCCAATAAATTCTGTAGCACCAGAAGTAGAGAATAACAGAGTGAATATTTTCAGCCCATGGTGACCTGAAAGGCCCATGGAAACATTGGTTGTGCCAGACGCAGAGCTGAGTGCAGAGCCCAGCCCAGCCTTGGCAACACGGGACGAGGAGACTCTGGGAGGAGGACACCTCGGGGGCAGAATCTCCAGTAGCAGCAGCAGGGCCTCAGATCACAACCCATAGACTCCAAAGGTCAGGGAAGGGGTTTTATCAGCTGGCCAGGAAGGGACAGGGCCTTCCCATACCTCCTGCAGCAGGCAGCAGCCACTGAGCCTGCACAGCAGCCCCTACAGACTGCTTGTTGTTGGACCATAAAAACCCCTGGGGGCACTGAAGAGCTGAGTTGTACCTCAGCCCTGGGTGGAGGACCTGGGCAGGCTGGTCTTTATCTCACATTGAATGGTGGCCTTGCCCATCCAACCTATCTGAAAATCAGCCCCCAGTGCTGACTTGGTGTAACTGAGGGCTAGGTGGCTGTGGAGAGGTAATTGCTAAGATTCTGGACATAAAAATCCCTTTCTGCTTCCAGACCAGTACATGCTTGATTGTGCCACCTTGGAGGAACTGAGATCTCACAGATTCCCAGGGTATACCCTACTCTTGATAAAGGACCAAAAAGTCAAGTAACTGGTTGGGAAAATGCCCAAAAAAAAGGGGAAAAAAATAAGACCACAGAAGATTACTTTCTTGGTCAACAGATATCTCCTCCCATTTTTTCAGATGAGGAAGAACAATGCTTACCATGAGGGAAAGACATAAAAGTCAAGGCTTCTGTATCCCAAACAGCCAAAATAAATATTCAGTGAGCTCAGGCCATGGAAGGGCTCAAAAAGGATTTTGAAAATCAAGTAAGAGAGGTGGAGGAAAAACTGGGAAGAGAAATTAGAGAGATGCAAGAAAAGCATGAAAAGGAGGTCAACACCTTGCTAAAGGAGACCCAAAAAAATGCTGAAGAAAATAACACCTTGAAAAATAGGCTAGCTCAATTGGCAAAAAAGGTTCAAAAAGTCAATGAGGAGAAGATTGCTTTAAAAAGCAGAATTAGCCAAATGAAAAAGGAGGTCCAAAAGCTCACTGAAGAAAATAGTTCTTTCAAAATTAGAATGGAACAGATGGAGGCTAATGACTTCACGAGAAACCAAGAAATCACAAAACAAAACCAAAAGAATGAAAAAATGGAAGATAATGGGAAATATCTCATTGGAAAAACAACTGACCTGGAAAATAGATCCAGGAGAGACATTAAAAATTATGGGACTACCTGAAAGCCATCATCAAAAAAAGAGCCTAGATATCATCTTTCATGAAATTATCAAGGAAAACTGCCCTGAGATTCTAGAACCAGAGGGCAAAATAAATATTGAAAGAATCCATCAGTCACCACCAAGAGATCCAAAAAGAGAAACTCCTAGGAACATTGTGGCCAAATTCCAGAGTTCCCAGGTCAAGGAGAAAATATTGCAAGCAGCTAGAAAGAAACAATTAAAATATTGTGGAAATGCAATCAGGATAACACAAGATCTAGCAGCTTCTACATTAAGGGATGAAAGGGCATGGAATAGGATATTCCAGAAGTCAAAGAAACTAGGACTAAAACCAAGAATCACCTACCCAGCAAAACTGAGTATAATACTTCAGGGGAAAAATTGGTCTTTCAATGAAATAGAGTACTTTCAAGCATTCTTGATGAAAAGACCAGAGCTGAAAAGAAAATTTGACTTTCAAACACAAGAATGAAGAGAAGCATGAAAAGCCAAACAGCAAAGAGAAATTATAAGGGACATACTAAAGTTGAACTTTTTACATTCCTACATGGAAAGACAATATTTGTAACTCTTGAAAATTTTCAGTATTTGGGTAGTTGGTAGGATCACACACACCACACACACACACACACAGCACAAAGTGAATTGAATAGGATGCGATCATATCTTAAAAAATGAAATTAAGTGGTGAGAGAGAAACATATTGGGAGGAGAAAGGGAGAAATGGAATGCGGAAAATTATCTCTCATAAAAGAGGCAAGCAAAAGACTTATTAGTGGAGGGATAAAGAGGGGAGGTGAGAGAAAACATGAAGCTTACTCTCATCACATTTGACTAAAGGAAGGAATAAAATGCACACTCATTTTAGAATGAAAACCTATCTTACAATACAGGAAAGTGGGGGAGAAGGGGATAAGTTGGGGGGGGGATGATGGAAGGGAGGGCAATGGGAGGAGGGAGTAATTTGAAGTCAACACTCTTGGGGAGGGACAGGATCAAAAGAGAAAATAGAAGCAATGGAGGTCAGGATACGATGAAGGGAAATATAGTTAGTCTTACACAACATGACTATTATGGAAGTCATTTGCAAAACTACACAGATATAGCCTATATTGAATTGCTTGCCTTCCCAAAGGGAATGGGGGCAGGAGGGATGAAGAGAAGCTGGAACTCAAAGTTTTAGGAAAAACTGTTGAGTATTGTTCTTGCTTCTAGGAAATAAGAAATACAGGTAATGGGGTATAGAAAGTTATCTGGCCCTACAGGACAAAAGAGAGGATGGGGACAAGGGAAGGGAGAGATGTTAGAAGAGAGGGCAGATTGGTGATAGCGGCAATTAGAATGCTTGGCGTTTTGGGGTGGGGGGAGGGGAGAAATGGGGAGAAAATTTGGAACCCCAAATTTTGTGAAAATGAATTTTAAAAGTTAAATAAAAAAAAAGAATGAGGAAACTGTGTGTCAGATGAAGTCACGTTAGTCTGTAGTTCTAGGTCGCCCTGAGACCCAAGATCACTAGATAATTCTTTGTGACCTCCCTATGGTGATGAAGAATTCTTGGGATGGACTATTCACAGGCATTTGGGAAAGCTGTTTGTTTGGGGGTTCTGGTGACCTTGAAAAAGGACCTTCTTCCCAAGATTTGGGGCAGTAAACAGGGAGGGTAGAGAGGAAAGAGTGATAAGTATATACAGTAGGCTGACCAGACAGCAAGAGGAACGAAGGTAGGATTATGGCAGGAGTGAACTGGAGCTAAGATCAGTCCCAACTGGCAGTTGTGGCTGAGAGTGAAGTCCAGTCAGCAGATCCTTTCTTCCTTTCCCTCTCCCTTTTTTTTTTTTTAAACCTGAGTCGATGCTGGGAAAAGTCCACCCTATGTTTAAATCTTAACTCTTTCCTTAGAGACCTGTCTCCCTTAGACTAGCTGGAAATAGGGTGGAGGAGGGAGAAAACTAGTAACCTCTGAGTTTCATTGTAGTTTTCTATATTTTGTTTAAATGTTTGTCTTCATTTCTGATTTAATTAAGACTGCTAATAAATGACATTAAACAGTGAAAAAAAAATCTCAGCATCCCACTCTAGAAATATACTTTTTTTTAAACCCTTTAAATATTTTTTATGATTTACATCTTTTCAAAACTTATAATGTTATATACATACATATATATATATATACACATATATGTGATATATTTAAATGACATCTTAAATTTAATAGTTTATTATAAATTTGGGGGGATTTTCCTACATTGAAATTTTGATGACACAATATTGCTTCATGTAACCATATAGTATCACATTGTAAACAAGTCATTACACAAACAAATCCCTGCCCATGCATGCTGGACTTCCCAACAATGTGCAACATGCTCATCTGCCAACACTTGCTTGTTAAGACATGTTGACTGACTTGACCTCTGAGTGGTTATAACTTGCATTTTGTGTGTTTATTTGGAAAATAATGTAATCACTATAATTTTAACTGTTATACAATAAATGAAACAAATAGAAACTGTTTTAAAAATGTTTTCTTTCTTTATACTTCCATCACCCCCTTATTTTTATTCAATGCCCTCCAATTGCACCAAAGGCAACTACAGTCTCCCCTGGATCATTTAATCACCATTCTGGTAGTAGTATTGCCCACTTTGGAAATTCTTCATAGATGTTTGATTTCATCCCATGTGGCTCTCCACAAAACAAAACAGAACACAGTTCAACCAGGTCTACACATACTTTCTTCCTTGTAGAGGTTAACCACAGGAAATCTTTTCAATATTCTAGGCTTAGAGTGATTTCTCAAATTCGTTTGACTTCAAGAAGATACCATCAGAATATGACTGGATTATTTGCTTTTCAGTCTTACATGTCTCTGATGATGTGCTTTATGCATCTTGCCCTATGCAATTCTTTGTTTTTAATGAGTTTAGGCCTTTCCTGACTGCTATGAATTTCCCTATCATGAGAAAATATGGGAAAACTGTCAAAAATTAAGCTTCCTTCAGGAGTGCATAATGAGTGAGTTCCCAGCATAATGGTGGGGGGAGACAAGACCAACAGACACTTGGCCAAGAGAGTTAAAAAAAAGTTAAAGAGACAAAGGACTAAATACTCTTGCTTTATATATGTAGAACATGGAAAGTGTTGTAGCGATTGGAAGACAGCAGGCTATATTTGCATTTCTGAGAATGCCACTTAATATTTATATAAGATCACAGTGCAAATTGATTTCTATTTTCTAATTAAGGCAAAAAGACTGGAGGAACATTTCAACTCTCCAGGTTATCAGGGAGAGTTAAGTGACCAGTGAAGAAATGAAAGGGTTTCAATAGAAAATAAAGAAGAAAAGGAATGTGAAGCAGTGACAAGAGAAGTTCTAATCACGTGAAATGTGAGGAGTCAGAAGAATATAACACAGCAAGAAAAGGGAAAAAGGACCATGGTACATTTGGACATAAGCAATAGATAAAATCCTGTCCCCTGGATCTTCTGGAGGGTAATTATAACTTAGGAGAATGCAAGCAGCTTCCCATGAATTCAAGAACTAACAGGGAAAACATGATATAAATTATGTAGAGAGATAAAGAAGAAGGAAACATAACTGATCTTGCTTTATTATTCAACTTCCACATAGCCTGGACAGAGAGAGGAATTAAATGAAGACTTTATGAAATGGATTGAAAACAGTAACACAAAGGCATTTATTTGTACTGGTCAAGGATTTGGATTATATAGACATTTATTGGAGCTTTATTTTAACCAAATTCATAGTCCCTGATTAATACTATGCTTCCAATCATTTCATCCCTCAAAAGAAAGTCTTCCCAAAAGAGGTGACATGCTCTCAAAAATGAAATTCTAAAGACACTAAGAAATGTTTGTAATAAATTGCAGTGGCTATAAAAGGAACTTCTTGACAAAGTTTTATTTTTTAAAATGTTTATATAGTTGATGGAAAAAATAAAAGAAAATGGAGAATGAAGAATGCAGACACATGATAAGGCCTTATAAAATATTTCCCCAGGTGCCAAGATTTAGAATGAGCTTCATGATGAATGTGAAGGAAAATTTAAAAAGGCATTGTTGCTGTTGCAGCTATGTTTGGGAATAAGAAAAGGAGTCACTAGGATTGATGCTAAAAATACAGATAAATGAGATACTAATTCGCTATTGGTGGAACTGAACTGATCTATTTTGGAGAGTAATCTGGAATTATGCCAAACTGTGCCCAACTATGCCCATAGTTATTAAACATAGTTAATAAACCTTCGACAGCAATACCTCCACTAGCCCTATTTCCAAAGATGATTAGGAGAAAAGGAAAAGAACCTGTATGTTCTAAAATATTTATAGCAGCTCTCTTTGTGGTAACAAAGAACTAGAAATTGTGGGGATATCTGTCAACTAGGGAATGGCTGAACAAGTTATGGCATAGGATCGTCATGTAATACCATTATATTGTAAGAAATGATGAGCTTGTTGACTTTAGAAAAAACTTGGATAGACTTGCACAAAATAAAGAATGAAATGAGCAGAATCAAGAGAGCATTGTATATAGTAATAGCAATATTGTTTTAAGAACAACTTTGATCAACTAAGGCATTCTGACTATTATAAATACCCAAATTAACTACAAAGGACTGATGAAAGAAGATGGTATATTTCTGTCTAATGGCAGCCATCCCTAAGGTGAGGAGGAGGAAAGGAAAAAAAGGAAGTTACATGATAATTTTATTATATGTTTAAGAGGAACAGCAAGTTGTACATAATAGATTTGCAGTTTCATGCGCTATCTTCTTTTTTTCAACTATGTTATGGAAATGCTTGTTTTATTTCATAAATTAAAAATACAATAAATGTTATTTTGAAAATGAACAAAAATATAGATAGGAAGATAAACTTCCTTTCTGTGCCAAATGCTCCCCAATAAATGCCATTCTTTGGCCTATAAACCTGGTGTAACACAACTCAGCTAAGAGTAACTTGGCCCTTTCTCTTGTGATATTGCTGAAGATCGTGACACCCTGTTTCTAACCATGGTGGTAGCACTTTGTTTTTCAGAGGGCAAAAAGGAAGGATATTTGCTGAGGGATATCAGAGTACCTTGAACTTTTTCATATTTATAGGGCTAGGGTAAAAAGGCAGAAGTTGAACGAAACTCTATGTTGGAGCCTGAGGTCATGAAGGTTTTTTTTTAACTGGAGTTGTCCAATGCCAGTTCTATACCACAATAAAAATCACTTGAGCCTTCCAGAGATATCTAGTTAGACACAAATATACAAATCTTTGAAGGTTAAATAGTTCAGAAAAAATCAATATCCTAGACATAATAATTTTAGCTCTTTTTCAGATTCTCATGTGTTTTTCAGACATTACAAGTTTTAAAATTTCATCAGAAAACTGGGGGAATTTATATTTCAAAACATATCAGTATCTTAGGAAAAGGGACTATTTTAAAAACTAAATAGACAAAATGAGAGAAAGATGATAGCCCTCGAAGCAGTGATGCAGTGATCATCTAACTGAATTAAAATGAAATATATAATAATGTAATCAAATAATAAATGATACATGACATGAATAATGATAAAAATATTAAAATAGACCTTTTACAAAGTTACATATGTAAAATGGATATATAAAGCTGACACACTCAATGATCTCTGAACATGATGGATTATATATGTGTTTTATTTTGTGATACAAGGTAACATGATGGAAAGAGGTATGATCAGAGGCATGAAGAACTCAGATTATGTCCTGCCCCTACCACACACCACCTGTATAGGCCTGTACAGATTCCTTAATCTTTCACTGTACTAAGTGATTCTCTAAGACCATGAATTGAAGACAAAGTGCTAATCTACTTTGGTAAAGACAGTTTCCTAATGCAAAAGTTCCCTAAGTCAATGAAATCATCTAGTCTCTTATGATCGTAATCATTCCTGAAATATATTGTACAAATGTGTTTTGTTTCTTTTCTTGTGGATGTAGGAATACATTTTAATAGTAAAGTAATCTTTTGTAGCTGCCCAAGGTCATGTGTAGATGCAGCATTCAAAATTTTGAATTGCCAATAAAATACTTTAGGGAAAAAGGAAAATGGATCAAGCAAAGTTAAGAGAAAGTGATTTAGATGAGAGCAAGTTAACAAAGTCAGCAGTCAGCTGTAAAGGTCTCCCTGATGAGAGACTGGCCAAATTACTAAACTGAATTTATAGTAGGAAGTGACAGAATTCAGGTAGACTCAATTAAAGCTTGTGAAAACTGACAGGATCTATTATACACAATCCTTTCTAACAGGGAGTTAATCTTTCATGGCTCTTTATATTAGTGTTCACCAGGTTAGATTTTATTTACCTAAGACCTTGCAAATATGAAACAAAATAAATTTTGTAATAACTTTCATTTTACTGTCCAGTGTAGTCAGTAAGACTTAAAAATAGTGCCAAATCTATGAAGGACACACGTGGCTACATACAAATGTTGTTTATCTGAACAGCTTGCTTTTCATTATAACTGGTCATGAAAACTTCGCATGTAGTTGATAATATAACTATGGGGTATATTCTACCAATACTACTTATCAGCAAGGGGATGTTATAAAGGAACTAACCTGGTGATATCTTTGATGAGTCTCTCATATGAGGAAGCCTTAAAACTACATGAAGAATTTTCTTTTCTTTTGATTAGACTTCATGTAATTAATTTTAATTTCATATGATTTGGCATTTTGAAGACTAGAAAGATCTTTAAAGCATTTATGTAGCACATAAAATGGTACTTATATAATTTATTGTTTAAAAGGATAAATCTATTATTTACTCTATAGTAATGAATTTAGATTATTTTAAAGTTCTATGTACTTACACACTGAGTTTTACTATTATACTGTGTTCATCTTTTAGATAATGAGGTTCTTTTGGCATTTCAGTAGTTGAATTCTCTTGGATAAAATATGAAATATACCAACCTGATATTGAAAGGAAATTCTCCAGTGACATTAAAAACCACTACTGAGTCAGAAGCTTTGGTTAACTCACCCTTCTCTGTTACTCATTAAGAAATGGGACAAGGAAACCAAACAATAAGCTATTGCAAGAGTCTGGATGTGGCATAATGAGGGTCTACAGCAATACAGGCAACGTCAGAAGACAGAGGGGGTATTTACAGGACATTACGATGGTTGAAATAACTTGGCAGTAAATTGTACATGAGGAATGAAATAGAATGAAGCATTAAGGATGTCACCTAAGTTATAAGAATCGAAGGGTGATGGATTCCTTGACAGTATTAGATAAGTTTTGAAGAAGGAAAGGCATTTTGCAGGATAGATGAGTTCAGTACTGTACATGCTAAAAGTATTATAAAGTATTTTTTTAAAATCAGCATAAGTTTTGGTCTTTGCACACAAATTTACAATCTAATTAGAGAAAAAAGTGTACATAGATGGTATGGGCATTAAATAATATTTTATTTATTTATTTTACAATTTTTATTAATTAGTTTAATTAATTAATTAGTTAAATATTAAATAATACTAAAGGATAAGAAGATATAAACCCATCATCTTTAGACATATTTTCTGTCATCTATAAAAGTTCATATCATTCTATACATCTAGAATAAGAGTGGTTAGGGTTAGATAACCACTGAAGAGAGGTACATCTATATCTATATTTATTTCCATGTCTATTTCTCTCTATGTACATACATATGTATATACATACATACATACATACATATGTATATATACTCATATATAAATATTCTGCCAAACCCACAGGATAAAGACAAATTTCCGGGAATCTACGAATTTAAACAAGAATCTATTAGGTCATTCTGAAAGGCAGTATATAAAAGAGGTATACTAGCTATAGCATTAAATCTATTGTACAACTTTTCTTTTTGAAGGAAATTGGGATCTCTCTAATTTCACCCAAGTTGGAATTAGAGAAAACTCAAGCACCTAATTTCAGTACTGATGAGCAAATTCTTTAACTTGCTCTATTTTTCCAACCTAAGGTGATTTTCTCTTAATTAAATAGTGCAGTGGCCCTCAGCTTCCAGTGACTCACTATAATGGTGCACAAGTGAGACTATATTCTTAATGAAATTTAGAATTCCCAACACAGTGGGACTTAAGCCCTACTATAATTCAGAACTTCCAGGCTCATGCAGTCCACCAGCCTCAATGTTGAACTACCATATCCAGGCATGTATAACTTCTCACTACCATGGAACTGTAATCCGAATGAGCACACCTCATCCTGTCATGCAGATAAGTATATAAATACATGACAGTAACTGTTGAAAACTGTTTCATTTCAGAAATTGTCAAAATGTAAGATTTCACTTATTAAGATTATTTCAAATTATTTTGGCTTCTTTCTTTAATATCCTTAATATTAACTCACCATCAGGTTTTCAACAGCTCTAATATTAATAGTTCATGTTTAGGCACATGTCTAACAGAGTCAGGTGCTCTATTTATTTGGACATATTGGGAAAAGCACTGATTAATATATTAATAAAGAAGCTGGTCAATTGCATTAATCACTAAGAAAATGATAAATAATTAAAATAGCTTCATGAGTGCTAATATTAGAATGTTTCATACATAAAATGCATTTTAAAAGGACACAGGGTTTTGCTGAGAGTTTAAAATCTGAGATTTGAATTTTTTTCAGTACAATGTTATAACTATTTTTATTAAGTGTAGCATGATGCCCAGTCATCTACTTCACTTCCAACGACATCAATCCCTGCCCTTGGGGTTTAGTATCTAAGTCAGGTTGACAATACAAGTCAGGCATGTTTCTAATAACCTTTTAGGAGCTCAACAGCAGAATTCTTTTTCCATCTGTCAAGCCCTGTACATAGGCATTTCAATCATGGTTACAATTTAGTAAGTTGGTAACAATGAATGGTGGGATAATCCCCATCCTAGAAACCAAGATGAATTATGTTTGAGGCTGAAAAGTTTAATAGGACAAGAAAAGTTCGAATGCTCATCCAAAATAGAACATCTTCCCTTTTTCTTCATTTCCTTATAATCTTCTTTTTTCTACTTCCTTTCTTTCTAATCATTTGCCATTCCAAAAGAGGGTAATAGTCCTTTAAGGGAAAGATTCTAAAGTCAAGTACTTTCTTTAGCCTCAGTCAAGCTGAATTTTGTAGAACATTAATGTAGAACATCTGCATTAGAAATGTAGAACATTTTAATAACTAAAACACTAGCTTTGTGTACCACCATAATTCTTATGGGAATTGGTTTTAAAAAAGTGAATACAATACAACCATAACCTAACTGTGGCTTATAATATCTTTTGTATAATCTCACTATCTCTCAAGAAATGTGAGAGAGAGAAAATATATCATATGAATGTATTTTACTATATATGTAAATACTGAAATGAGATTAGATTGTGTTTCCAATCTTTAAATGGAACTTTAAAAAATCCCACATTAGCTGCATCATTTTATCCACCCCTGACAACTCTAGGTCATATACCAAATGAAAATATTTCTGGATATACTGATCATTTTTGATACCTGAGGTTTATGGATTCATATTAGTCACTAAAATGTCCAAAAGTCCAAAGAGAAATATAAAAAATATTCTAATTACTTTTTAGTCATAGTTCATGTTCAACCACTCATATTAATATGGTTTTAAATGTACAAACACATGCACATCATCAAAAATATAATAAACTGTTATCATTAAGGGTACTTGATAAAAGATAATGACTAGCTATATCTAGTCCCAAGATTTCATTCATGTAAGGAACTTGGGGTATCAAACTCTTACCTCCACTACCACCGCTGAGGCAGATCAGCAATTAACATTTAATTCTCTACTAATATTTATAATCAGAGTAATTTACTTTTACCTATACATCATCTTCATTAAAATTAATGTTGTAGTGTAGTCATAATTGAAAAACTGGTACAGTTCCCTAAAAGCAATAGAGAGAATGAAAACAGTATCATAATAAAAGAGTCTAATGTGAGGAAACTAAAAGGTTAAGAGACTTTCCCATGGTTACATGGTTAAAATAGGTCAGAACAAAAACTTTAGCCTCGGTCTTTCAGACTCCAAGACCTCTATTCACTCTGCCACATTTTTCCATCAATATTTATCTAAAAATAAAACAAAATTAAAGAAGCCATGCTCAGTGTGGTAAAGAGCAGGCTCTGGAATCAAGGAATCTTATGCACACCATTCAGCCTCTCTGGGCTTCAGCTTCTACAATTATGAAATGAGAAGGTTTGACTAACTGGCTCTTCTAGAACTCATTCTATGTTCATATGTTAACATACCAACTCAACTTATTTATAATGGCAGCTTACAGAGAGACCAACTGATTGCAGTTCATTTAGGATTCTCTCTGGGTGAGAAAGCAATTCTATCCAAGATCCACAAAGCTATGACTGATATTACATCAAAATTCTACCATAGCAAACACTACCATATGTTTATGTGATTTCACTGCCATTGAAACATACCAATACCAACATTAAATTTTGTACATTCTTGTTATTTCACAGGAAGTAAAATTACATTCTAAAGTAGACATCAAAAAACATGAGGAACAGCATGGCATTAGGCACAGAGGCTTGGTCTCTGAATCAGGAAAAAACAACACCTGCCTCTGCCATAAAGTAGCCATATAACCTCTTAATCTCTCAAAGTCCTCAAGTAAGACATATATATATGTGTGTGTCTATGTATACATATATGTGTGTATGTGTATGTATGTGGATATGTGTATAAAATTCTTAATCTCTCACTCTCAAGTAGGACTATTTATTGATCTTGGAATGTACCTAGGTGAAAATCTAGTTGAACACAAACCTTAAAAAGAATCACTTCTATAACATATCAAATAATTAGTCATTGAACCTCATTCCTGATAATCTCTAAAGAGAGACCACAGATGTCAGGCTGTATTAGTAGAGGCAGTTTCCACACTTACACACATGACATCATAACCCAGAATAAAAAGAGCAAAAATCAACTATTTCCAGAAGTTATACTTCCAATTAAAAAAATAAATTAAAAAAAGAGATGTCTTTAGGAACATACGTTTAAATATAAGGATACAAGATCCATAGACCATAAACGTACAAGCTCATAAGCATGAACTTGGAATTTAGGGACAAGATGAGAGACAGCTAGATGACTCAGTGGATGGTGTGCTTGGGCTGGTGTCAAGAAAACCTGAGTTCAAGTCTGACCTCAGACACTTACTAGCTGTGTGAGTCTGGGTAAGACATTTAACCCTGTTTACCTCAGTTTCTTCATAAATGAGCTGGAGAAGGAAATGACAAACGACTCCAGTATCTTTGCCAAGAAAACCTCAAATAGACTCATGAAGATTTGGACACAACTGAACAACCTACAAGAGGAAGATTATGTATATGAATACTAAAAAAGAACATAAATATAATATTGAGGACTTGCGGTATGTGGTACAGTGTAAAAAAAAATGCTAGGCTTGAAATCAGAGGAATTTAGTTCAATCCTGGCTCTGCCAATCATTAACTATGTAACCCTGATCAAGAAACAACCTCTCTGGGCATCAGTTCTCTAATCTTTTTAATGAGGGGGTGGCTAGATGACTTTTTATGTCTTTCTAGATCCATGTATATGTTCCTGTCATCTTGTGAGCCTCTTAGTATTTGATTTGGCTGCTAAGTCTCACTAAAATTCCCTATTCATTTGTCGCAAGCAAGTAACAAGTTTTAAAAAGAATTGTTTTTACTCATGAATTCTTAATATATTTTTCTATCATAAAATTATAATAATAACCAGAAGAATTAGTATTCAAAAGTAGCAATAAATGATGTCTAAAGGAACATAATTTTGTTGACAAAGTACAAGTTTGTAGATCACTTGCTTCATGTTCCACTTGATGAGGCAACATTTTTTAACTTTAACATGATACAATTTTAAGACTCTTCTGATCCTGACAAAGCAGGAGATCATAAACTTGGTAATACTAAAAGTCATATCCAATTTTCCAGTTCCTAAGAGCATATACCCCAGGCCATTCAAAGAGATTATAAACATTAAACATTAATATTTTTCACCTGAAAACAGAAGGTTTGGCTTTACCATTCTGGCAAATGCCTAAAGCTAAAAATTTTAAAATACTGTCTCTGATATTGGTTAGAATAATCAAATGATAATTGCTGCATAAAACAGATATTTGAGCGGCAGGAGATAGAAACAGCTTTGAGTATTTGGGGAATAATGGAATGTTGCCATGATGCCTCCATCTACATTCATGATCAGAGTAATTTGCTTTCACCAGTCCCACATCTTTATTTAAAATTCATGTGTGTAGCATGGTCATAATTAGGAAATAGACACAATTCCCTAAAAGCAAGAAAGATGTAAAAAAATACTTGGTAATGACCAGAGTCTTAAACACATAGAGGGCTTTGGGGACACTACCCATTTTGGTGGACAGAGTCTCAGCTGGTAGTCTCCTTGCCACCTATGACATTTACATTTTTAGAGACCTTATAGTTACTTTGAAGGCCACATGAGAGCAAACTCCCTGCGTACGACCTGGTGCATGCATTTGCTTTAAGTTACATGAAACATATTTTGTTAATAATCCTAATTGTGACTGCTGACTTAGAAATGTCTGCAAATTGCTCTGGCTAAATCATTCTTTGCAGGCATTTCACCTCAAAATGGAGTGATTTAAGATAAAATGAGTAGTAACTAAGCCCTCTGTTAAATACTATCTGCATCACATGAGAAGGAATATGAAAAATAAAACAAATAATTTTAGTTACCCAAAATCAAACAGATTTTTCATAGTCAAGTTAATGTAAATAGGATAATAAAGGAAGAGGTAATTGTCAAAACAAAATCTTTGCATGAAATATCTCTGGAAGACACATAGCTAACAAATGCGAATATATGACACCAAAAGCCATTGTGGTTAAACAATATAAACATTTCTAAAAAGAAATATGACCCCTAAAACATACGAAATATTACTCATAGTAACTAATAAGAGAAACACAACTGAAGCCACCCTGATGTTTCACTGAGAAAATTGGTAAAGATGACAAAAAATGAGAACAGCCAATGCTGGAGGTATTATAGAAGTGGTGAACTGGGTCAACCACTCTGGAAATATTTTGGAACTAAGGTAAGCGGGGTATTTAACCAAAAAGCTAAGTGCTAATGATATATTCCAGAGAAGTCAAAATGAAAAAGATTCCATATCCACCTATGCATTTATAGCATCACTTTATTTTGCTGAAATTAAAAAAAAATCTTGAAGCAAAGGAGTTGGTCAATTGGGGAATAGATAGCTATATTATGGTACATTAATGTAATGAAATTTTATTGTGCTGTAGGAAATCAAATATAAAGAAGAGAGAGGATATAAAGACATGAACTGACACAAAGTGAAATAAAGCTAAACCAGCAAATACTACATAGAACAATTGTAACAATGGAAATGGAAATAGCAAAACAATGAAAATGACCAATCTTGACCCAAAAAATGATATGAAAAAGGATCTTATTCCATTAGACTTTGAATGTTGAACACTTCATAGAATGCAGTGGAAGATTTAGTAGTGTTGCTTAATTGTGCTGAACTGTTTCTTTGAAAATTCTTTGTTACAAAACATAGATCTCTGGGAAGGGAATGGAGAGAGATATACTGAGAAATGAAGGTGATGTGATAACAAAAGGTACTAATAAAATGGAAAAAAAATAAATTGCCTTTGTATAGGTAGGGGTTTATATCCCTATCCAAATAATGCAGAAATTTCCTCTTTTTAACTTAAATCAACTGAAGGTATAAACTATGTGCAAATGAATTGTTAATCATTTTTAGAGGAATGATTTGGTTCAACAAATGAAATCAGTTGATGCAACATGGAACATATTTTGTGACTGAGTCCATGAATTAGACATATCTATTTCATATAGCCAGCTAGAAGTCTGTTGCTGTATTCAAGGAGGGAAGCAGTGAAATTTTCTTAGAAAATTCCTGGTGCAGGAGCACCAGGGAAAGCTGATCATTAAGTGTTTCAAAAGCAACAGTTACTCTCCTCCTTTCCTCCTGATCATTCTATCACAGAGGCTATACCAGTAGGGGACAAAGTATCTAGTCAGGACCTGAGGGACACATAAAGGACAGGAAGTTTCAGAACCCTGTGGATTCAGAACATTGATTTATAGGCACTGACCCACAGAGAACAGACCAACAGATACCAACAGCAAATTTTGTGAGGACTCCAGAGGCATGCAATAAATGCTATGTAAAATTGAATTTATCCCACTCAAGTTTACAAATAAGCAAACAGAGGCCCTGAGAAGTTAAGTGACTAGCCCAAGGTCACAGAGGTAGAAAGTGACAAATTTAGGGTTCAAATTCAGGATCTTGAACTGTGCCCTGAGCTTGGCACAATGCCTAGCACATAGGAGGCAATTAATGTTTATGATCAATTGATCATCTGAATTCCAAATTCATCATCATTCTTTACACCGTGTCATGCAGGAAGGGAAAACAACCTTATAAAACACTAAATGAAAAGGGAGAGAAAATTCTTCACTTAAAAGTTTAATAAGAGAGAGAGAAGAGAACAGAATATAGCAGAGCTATCTCCAAAGGGACAAGATGTATAGTATCCTTCATCACAGTGAGTACTATGGGTCACAGGATATTTCTCACTGTGTACAAAGTGTACAGAGTGATTTTTGCCAAGAAAAATAACCAATATTTTAAATGCTGTTTTTGAGAATTGCCCTACTATAAAATGTCTGTAGCTATAAAGGCTTATTAATTATAATGAACCCTTTGCCTAATGCTAAGTCCCAAAACTTATCTAGAATTTCTTAACATCTTCATTTTTCTCAGTGAATATCTTTTAGAGCATGCATTACTTGATTCAGTTTTCAAATGCACAAAATTACTGACACCAATATTTTAAGCCTCATAAGATTTTACTGGAATGAAAAGCAGAAAAGTAGGTCGTGTACCTGACCTGTTTATCTTGAATGAGTTGTGTTCCCTGAAGAAGGTATTAATGGATATTTAAAAACGGAAATGCAATGAACACCACAAACAAAAGCACTTACTAAAATCTTTCTTTTCCTTTACTTTCATCTTTCCATACTTCTACCAGTATTATGCTTTTGACCAGATGTCTGTGTGTGTGTGTGTGTGTTACACAGAGTGAAACAGAGACAGAGAGAAAAAAAATCAGAGGGCTTTTCTGCCAAAAAGCCCATAATATCTAATCATATCTATAGTCCTTAAAGTTTTTTGTTTCATTTTAATTTGCTTTAAACTCTAAATACACATATTATCTTAATGACCTATATTCATTAATTTTGGTTCCTTCATTTCAACCAAGAAACAAAACCCTCTCCAATTTAACATTTTATGAAGGAGACTGATAATGACACAAGAATCTTCCAACAGATAATGGAATACACGAAATTCAAAGGAATAGATAATATATTCTAAGAATAAGGATCCCAAAGGATCCTAATAAGCTGTAAAATTGGGTGATATCCAACAGAACGAAATGAAAACTGCATAAAAATATAAAATCCTCTACTTATGTTCAAAACCCCAACTGCATGAATACAGGATGGCAAAGTTCTTGCTTCACTGAAAACTACCTAGGAAATAGCAAACTGGTTTTCACTGGGAAAGGGACCAGTTTCTTGTATGAACTATGAAATGATCTAAACAAATCACTGAATAGCAATTTGGAATTACACTTAAAAGTGATAAAACATCCAGGTCCTTGCATTAATTACCTCATAATTAAAGCTTAAGGAGACCAAAAGCAAGGAAAGTACCCAAATACACCAAAGTCCTTCAAATAGTGTCAATTCGAATACATGTAACCATTTAAAAAAATTAATTATTCACAATCCTTGGGACTAGCTCACGTGTGTGTGCATGCGTGTGTATGTGTATAAGAGATGGACACAATGTATATGTGTATGTGGTGTCCTAAATATAGTGCAATTTTAAGCTATATAATATATATATGTGTGTGTGTGTGTGTGTGTGTGCGTATACATATATGTGTGTATACATATATGGAAACAAATATGATATAAACTAAAGGTTATCATTTTTTTCTAAATGTTCTAGGTACATGTTATATCCCACCAACAGAAAGTAAGATTCTTTAGAGCAAGTGCTGGTTTTCATTGTGTCTTTGTATCCCAAGCATCAAGCACAGTGTTCTGAACATAGTGCTTGACAACACAATGAATGTTTTTTGGATTGGACTGAATTGCAGTAATTTGTAAAGTCAATATAAGACAACAGAGTATGACACAAAGCTAATCTTAAAAAAGTTAATTCAATCATTGCAAAGTTACTGTTCTGAAAACTTAAAATAATTATATTCTGTAATGGTCATGTGACCACAGCTATAGTACTGTGTTCAGTTCTGGTGACTACATTTTGAAACACAATTATTGGGAAGAATTTTATTACCTAATGTAAAATTGTATTATATGCATATAGAACCTAACAGTTTAAAATACAATTTAGCACCTATTATCTCACTTGACCCTCACAATAACCCTTTAAAACAGGAAGGATTCATGTACACTTGGTGAACATTATACAGATGATAAAACTGAAAGAGAAATTAATTGGTTGACTCAAAGTTACACTGCTAGAAAAAGTCACATTCAGGATTTCTCTTACAATTAAGAACTCAAGGGGGCAGGAGCCAAGATGGCAGAGCAGAAAGATACACATATGCTAGCTCCTAACCCACAGCCCATAAAATACCTGTAAAGAAGAATTCCCAACAAATTCTGGAGCAGCAGAAGCCACAGAACAATGGAGTGGAGGAGACATCTGTTCCAGAGAGACCTGAAAAACTGACATGAAAGGTCTGTTACACACTGGACTAGGAGCAGAGCCCAGCCCTGCCTTGGCTGCACAGCACTGAGGGGAGCAGATCCAAGCAGGCTTCAGGGACAGAATCTCCAGTAGCCACGCAGGTCCCTCCACCTACAGGCACCAAAGGTCAGTGAGAGGGTCTTTTCAGCTTGCCAAGAGGGGAGCAGAGTGTCTCCATAACTCAGGCCCCCTTGGGTGGCAGCAGTAGAGGCAGCAAGGGACAGGGGCTCCCAAAGCAGGCAGGACCTCAGATGCATTGTTGAAGGTCTCCACGTAAAGGCCCCTGAGGGAACTGAGCCCTGTGAGGCAGCACTGCCCCTGCCTGAGCACCTGAACTTAATCTCACACTGAATAGCAGCACAGCCCCCACCAAAAGCCCTGAGGCTGGGAAGCAGCATTTGAATCTCAGCCCCCAAGCACTAGCTCAGCAGAACTGGAGGTGAGGTGGGGGTGGAGAGAAAACTCAGATGTCAAGTAACTGGCTGGGAAGATGCCCAAAAAAGAGAAAAAAATAAGACCATAAAAGGTTACTTTCTTGGTGAACAGATATCTCCTCCCATTCTTTCAGATGAGGAAGAACAATGGTTACCATCAGGGAAAGACATAGAAGTCAAGGCTTCTGTATCCAAATATCCAAAATAAATATTCAATGAGATCAGGCCATGGAAGAGGAAGAGCTCAAAAAGGATTTTGAAAATCAAGTTAGAGAGGTGGAGGAAAACTGGGAAGAGAAATGAGAGAGATGCAAGAAAAGCATGAAAAGCAGGTCAACACCTTGCTAAAGCAGACACAAAAAAATGCTGAAGAAAATAACACCTTGAAAAACAGGCTAACTCAATTGGCAAAAGAGGTTCAAAAAGCCAATGAGAAGAAGAATGCTTTAAAAAGCAGAATTAACCAAATGGAAAAGGAGGTTCAAAAGCTCACTGAAGAAAATAGTTCTTTAAAAATTAGAATGGAACAGATGGAGGCTAATGACTTCATGAGAAACCAAGAAATCACAAAACAAAACCAAAAGAATGAAAAAAATGGAAGAGAATGTGAAATATCTCATTGGAAAAATAACTGACCTGGAAAATAGATCCAGGAAAGGCAATTTAAAAATTAGGGGACTACCTGAAAGCACGATCAAAAAAAGAGCATAGATATCATCTTTCATGAAATTATCAAGGAAAACTTCTCTGAGATTCTAGAACCAGAGGGCAAAATAAGTATTCAAGGAATGCACCGATTACCTCCTGAAAGAGATCCAAAAACAGAAACTCCTAGGAACACTGTGACCAAATTCCAGAGTTCCCAGATCAAGGAGAAAATATTGCAAGCAGCTAGAAAGAAACAATTCAAGTATTGTGGAAATACAATCAGGATAACACTAGGTCTAGCAGCTTCTACATTAAGGGATCGAAGGGCATGGAATAGGATATTTCAGAAGTCAAAGGAACTAGGACTAAAACCAAGAATCACCTACCCAGCAAAACTGAGTATAATACTTCAGGGGAAAAATTGGTCTTTCAATGAAATAGAGGACTTTCAAGCATTCTTGATGAAAAGACCAGAGCTGAAAAGAAAATTTGACTTTCAAACACAAGAATGAAGAGAAGCATGAAAAGGTAAATAGCAAAGAAAAGTCATAAGGGACTTACTAAAGTTGAACTGTTTACATTCCTACATAGAAAGACAATATTTGTAACTCTTGAAAATTTTCAGTATTTGGGTAGTTGGTAGGATTACACACACACACACACACACACACACACACACACACTCACACACAGAGCATAGAGTGAATTGAATAAGAGGGGATCATATCTTAAAAAATGAAATTAAGCAGTGAGAGAAAAATATATTGGGAGAAGAAAGGGAGAAATGGAATGGGGCAAATTATCTCTCATAAAAGAGACAAGAAAAAGACTTTTCAGTGGAGGGCAAAAGAGGAGAGGAGAGAGAAAAACATGAAGCTTACTCTCATCACATTCGACTAAAGGAAGGAATCAAATGCACACTCATTTTGGTATGAAAACCTATCTTACAACATAGGAAAGTGGGGGAGACGGGGATAAGCAGGGTGTGGGGGATGATGGAAGGGAGGGCAGTGGGAGAAGGGAGCAATTTGAAGCCAACACTCTTGGGGAGGGACAGAATCAAAAGAGAGAATAGAAGCAATGGGGGGTATGATAGGATGGAGGGAAATATAGTTAATCTTACACAACATGACTATCATGGAAGTCATTTGCAAAATTACACAGATATGGCCTATATTGAATTGCTTGCCTTCTCAAAGGGAATGGGTGGGGAGGGAGGGATGAAGAGAAGTTGGAACTCAAAGTTTTAGGAACAACTGTCGAGTACTGTTCTTGCTACTAGGAAATAAGAAATACAGATAATGGGGTATAGAAAGTTATCTTGCCCTACAGGACAAAAGAGAAGATGGGGATAAGGGAAGGAAGGGATGTTAGAAGAGAGGGCAGATTGGTGATAGTGGCATTTAGAATGCTTGGTGTTTTGGGGTGGGGGGAGGGGAGAAATGGGGAGAAAATTTGGAACCCAAAATTTTGTTGAAATGAATGTTAAAAGTTAAATAAATAAATTTTTTAAAAAAGTGGATAGGGCAACTGGTAAGAAAGAATCTACAGGGAACCCCAGTGCTAGGACTGGAATAGGACATGCACTGTTTGGCAACTCCATTTACTATAATCCCTTCCAGGTCACAGTTCTGGGGCAAAAAAGGGCATTTGTCCCAAGGGAACAGGGACCCCGAAGAGCAATATTGTTCCTGGTCTAAAGGGAGCAGGGGCCTAAGAAGCAGAAATACTTTCAATCCCAAAGATTGGTACCCTTCCTTGGTAAGGAACAGAGCCCAGATCAGGAGAGTAATGACCACAGCTTTCCCCAGATCACACCATCTTGGAACCACTGAACACTTTCAAAATTAATTTCAAAACAGAACTAGTTCTGAAAACAGCTGTGTGAAAAACCCTGAACCTTGGAACTATACGACCACTGGGAACTGAGCCCAACTGCTACATAAAATTCAAAGCCAAGAAATAGGCTAGAAAAATGAGTACAGAACAACAACAAAAATTAACATGATCATAAAAAAACCACTATGGTGACAGACCACTGGGATCAGGACAAAATTTCAGGAAAAAAGGTAAAAACAGTGGCAAACGAAGCCTTAAGGAAAAAAAAGAAACAGTGGACAGAAGCCTAAAAACAATTCCTAGACGAGTCAGAAAAATTGTTTTCAAAATCAAATTAGAGAAGCAGTGAAAAAATTAGATAAAGAAATAAGAGTAATGAAAGAAAATTATGAAAAGATAATTAACAGCTTGGTAAAAGAGTCATCAAAAAGCACTAAAGAAAGCAACACACTTGAAAATAAATTTGGCCAATTGGATAAAGAGGGACAAAACTTCACTGAGGAAAATAACTCCCTAAAAAGTGGAACTGACCAACTAGGAAAAAAAGGTACAAAATCACACTGAAGAAAATAATCACTTAAAAATCAGAATTTAACAAAAGGAAGATAATGACTCCATGAGATATCATGAAACATTAAGCCAAAGTCAAAAGTATGAAAAATACAAGAAAATGTGTCATATTTCACTAAAACAACAACTGACCTGGAAAATAGATGGAGGAGAGAAAATTTTATAAGTATTTAATTTTCTGAAAGCCATCATCACAGAAAAACCTGAGACATCATATTTCAAGAGATTATACAAGAAAACCACCTTCATATCTTAGATTCAGAACATCACATAGAAATTGAAAGCATCTATTGATCACCACCTGAAAGAGATCTCAAAATAAAAACTCCAAGGAATATTATAGTCATATTCTAGAGCTACGCGATCAAATAGAAATTATTTCAAACAACCAAAACAATATCATTAAAATATCATGGAACCAGAGTTAGGATCACAGAAGATATAGCATCTACCACATAAAGGGAGAGGAAGGCCTAGAACATAATATTCCAGAAGACCAAGGATCTTTGACTACAACAAGAATAACCTACCTAGAAAAAAAACATTCAAATCTTTCAAGAGAACAAAATATGCATTTAAGAGAAGAGAGGAATTGCAAGCATTCCTGTTAAAGGCAAGAACAGAAGAGAAAATCTGACATCCACATACAAGTCTCAAGAAAAGCATAAACATGAATGAGAAATCATGAGGGATCCAATAAGGTTAAACTGCTTGCATTCGCATGTGGGAAGATGATACATGTAACTTCTAAGAACTTTATAATTATTAGGACAGTTAGAAGGACTTCATCTAGAGAGATTACACAAGAGTGACCCAATGATGTTAAGATGATCTTAAAAAAATCTGAAATGTTAGAATGAGCAATGCACTGGGAGAAGGAGGAAGGGAGAAGAAAGGGGGAAACTGTCACACAGAGAGACATGCAATGAAGAGCTTTTACAGTGGGAGAGTAGGTCAAACAATGTTTGAATCTCACTCTCATCTGCATTGTTACAAAAAGGGAAAAACATACATAATGGGAGAGTAGATCAAGTAATGTTTGAATCTCACTCTCATCTGAATTGGTACGAAAAGGGGAAAACATACAGAGAGAGAGAGAGAGAGAGACAGAGAGACAGAGAGAGAGACAGAGAGAGACAGAGAGAGAGAGAGACAGAGACAGAGACAGAGAGAGAGAGAGTCAGTCAATCAGTCAGTCAGTCAATTGGGTATAAAAATCTCCTTAATCCAACAGAGAATTGGGACAGGAAGAGGATAATAGAAAGGTGGGAGACAATAAAAGGGATGGCAGAAAAGGGAAGGCAATGGTTAAATGGTTAGAAGGAAAATTGAATTTAGGGAAGAGAAAGGATAAAAAGGGAAAGAGAAGAATAAATAGAAGAAAATATAATGGTGGGGAATACAGTTAGAAATCATAACTATGAATGTGAGCTGCATGATCTCACCAGTAAAATGAATTAGAAATCAAAATCCAACAATATGATTTTTACAAGGAATATACTTAAAGAGAGAGAAACATGATAAGTTAAAATAAGGGTCTGGAACAGAATCTATTACACTTCAGCTGAAGTAAAAATGTCAGGGCTAGAAATCATGATCTCAGAGAAGGTAAAACAAAAAAAAAAAATAGAAACAATTAAAAAGGATAAGAAGAGAAAATTCATCTTGCTAAAAGACACCATGGACCATCAAATAATATCAATTCTAAACATATGTTCACCAAATGGAATAGCCTTCAAATTCTTAAAGGAAAAGTTAAATTAATTACAGAAGGAAATAACAATCAAAACTACACTAGTACTCAACATTTCCCTCTTGAAGCTAGATAATTCTAAACACAAAATAAATAGGAAAAAAGGTTAAAGAGGTGAATACAAATCTTAGGAACATTAGATATGACAGACTTCTAGAGAAAATTGAATGGAAATAGAAAGGAGTATACCTTTCTCTCAGTTGTATATAACACTTTCACCAAAACTGGCCATACATTAGGGCATAAAGACCTTGCAAACAAATGCAGAAAAACAGAAATATTAAATACATCCCTTTCAAAACATAATGCTATAAAAATGGCATTCAATAAAGAACTGTGGAAGCACAGATTAAAAATTAATCAGAACCAAATAATTTAATCCTAAAGATGCAGTGGATCAAAGAAAAAAATCATAGAAATAATCCATACTTTCAAAAAAGAGAATGACAACAATGAAACAACATATCAAAATGTGTGTGATATAACCAAAGAAGGGTTTAAAGGAAAATTTAAATCTCTAAATACAACCCTCAATTAAAGAGACAAAGAGCAGATCATTGAATTGGGCAGGCAACTAAAAAGAAAAAGAAACTAGAAAAAGAACAATTTGAAAATCCCCAATAAACACCAAAATGGAAATTCTGAAAATCAAAGAACAGATTAATAAACTGAAAGTAAAAAAAAGATTGAACCAATAAATAAAACTAAGAGCTGGTTTTATGAAATAAAAAACAATAAAATAGACAGTTTTTAAGTCTTGATTTATAAAAAGAAGAAAAGGAAACCAAATTATCATCATAAAAAATAAAAAGGGTGATAGTACCACCAACGAAGATGAAACTAAAGAAATTATTAATAGTTATTTTGTCCAATTATATATAATTGACAATCTCAATGAAATATGTGAACACATTTTTTAAAAGTTATGTAAATTGCCCAGACTAATAGAAAGGGAAATAAAATACTTAAATTACCATTTGTTAGAAAAAGAAATGGAAAATATAATTAATAAGCTCCCTAAGAAAAAAATTTCTACTACCAAATGGAGTGACAGATGAATTCTGCCAAACATTTAACGAAGAATTAATCAAAATGCTATATCAACTACTTGAAGAAATAAGTTAAAGAAGGAGTCCTATCAAATTCCCTCTATGACACAAATATGGGTTTGATATCTAAATCAGGGACAGCAAAACCAGAGAAAGAAAATATAGACCATTTTCTCTTATAAATATTGCAACAGTATACCACAAAGATCATGCTCTATGACCAGGTGGGATTTACACCAGGAACGTAGGACTGATTCAATACTGGGAAAACAATAAACATAACTGATTATATCATTAACAAAAACAACAAAAATTATATTGTTATATCAAAATATG
Organism: Notamacropus eugenii; assembly: GCF_028372415.1. Classification (NCBI taxonomy): domain Eukaryota; kingdom Metazoa; phylum Chordata; class Mammalia; order Diprotodontia; family Macropodidae; genus Notamacropus; species Notamacropus eugenii. The sequence continues at coordinate 156,949,700 of NC_092874.1, forward strand.
TAGAAAAAGTCTTTAACAAACATAACATTCGTTATTTTAAAACAATACAAAGTATAATAATAATACATGGAGTAATTATTAAAATAATAAGTAGTATTTAGCTAAACCAAAAAGGAAGCATCATCTGTAATGAGGACAAATTTGAAGCCTTCCCAATAAGATCAGAGATAAAGTAATAATGTCCATTATCACTACTTATTATGAAATATCGTAGTTGAAGTACTAGCTGTAGAAATAAAGCAAGACAAAGAAATTCAATAAATAAAAATAGTGAGGAAATAAAAACTTTCATTCATTTTATATGGTATGGTTACATTTAGAGAGCCCCAGAGAATCCATTTAAAAAACTAGCTGATATAATTAACAATTTTAGCAAAGTTACAAGATACAAAATAAGCCCATATAAATCACCATATTAGTTTATGTTTATCAATAAAACACAGCAAGAAGAGATAGAGAAAATCCTTTTAAAGCATATACAGACAATAAAAAATACTTGGGAGTCTAGCTGACAAGATGAGCCCTCAGACTATATGAACAGAATTACAAAACAAATTTTCACACAAATACAGACAGTGCTAAGCAGTTGGAGAAATATGAATTGCTCATGGTAGACAGTCAATATAAGGAAAATCAACAATATGACAAAATTACTTTACTTTTTCAGTACCAGATGCCAATCAAATAATCCAACAATTATTTTATAAAACTAGAAAAAATAACAAAATTCATGTAGAAGAACAAAGGATCATGAATACAAGATAATCAGTGCATAAAAATGTGAAGAAAGGCAAGCCTAGCAGTATCAGATTTCTAAATATATTAAACCCATCCAGGAAAGATGAAAATTCATTACTATTACTACTGAGTATATATATTTTTCAAATGTGCTAATCCAAACATTCTGGTATAGGCTAAGAAGTGAGTGGTGGATTGGTGGAATAGATTAAATATACAATACATAGCAGAAAATGATTATTGAAATCTAAAATTTATAAACCCAAAGATCCAAGCTTTGAATAAAAGAACTCACCATTTGACAAACATTGCTGGGAAAACTGAAAATAAGTTTGGCGTAACTAGGCATGGAACAGTATCTCACAGTATATAGTAAAATAATGTCAAAATAAATAAATGATTTAGACATAAACCATGATATACTAAGTATATTAGGAGAGCATGTCAGGAGCATGTACCTGTCAGATCTATAGATAATGGGAAAGTTTATGATCAAACAAGAGATAGGATCACAGAAAATAAAACTGATAATTTTCATTACATGAAATTAAAAAGGAGAGTGGATTTATAGTAATTTTCTCTGATAAGTTCTTCCTCTCCCAGGTATATAGGGAACTGAGTCAAAATTATAAAGGTAAGTGCCATTCTCTAGTTGACAAATGGTCAAAAGATATAAATAGAAAATAGGATGCCTATCAATTGGAGAATATCTAAACAAATAGTGGTATATGATTGTGAAGGAATACTATTGTGCCATAAGAAATGATGAGCAGGGTTATAAGGACAGAAAGATTAAGTGAAAGACAGAATTACATAGAGGGTATATGAGACATGTCCTTCCTTTACGTTTTAGTAATCAAGAATGAGCTACATTGTCTATGCAGTCTGAAAAAAAAATAGCCTCCTACATTTAAAAAAATATTTTATTTAGTTTCTTCATAATAAGAACTGTACAAAATAATTAATAAAATAACTTAAATGAGATGGGTCTTTAAAAGTAGTTATGGTGGGAGGTTATATATTAATTCCATTGATGTTATTATTACTAAAACAATCCTTTGAAATTTCTCTTTTGTGAATGATTTCCAGGTCTTTCTTGAAAGGAACAAATCCTTTCCCAGTGTCTCTACTATTCATGCAGTAAATTTTTGAGCAACACAAGAAAAGCAGTCATTATTTCATAAGAATACTCTGAGCATTTTTTCATTTTCTCTTTTTAAATCAAAAGTAGCATTATGCATCTTGATCACCAACTTTATACATCAACCTTGGCCCTGAATCACTTTTGATCTTTCCAAAAATGAAATCCATCCTGGAAAGATGAAAATTCATTAGCTATTACTGAGTGTATTATTTTAATGTGCTATAGTCTTTAAAGGTTTCAGAAATATTTATATAGAGGTATGGTTGGTCTAATTATAGGAGTTTCCTACATAAATTTATCAAAGACCATCTACTCCCACCCCAACACTTACATTATATAGCAAAAATATATTTATATTTGCATGTCTGATTCTTCTTTTCCCCCTCTGATATTTCGCAGACACCAGTTACATTTGTTTTTTTTTTTTAAAAAATCATTATCTAAAATTTATATGATCTAATTGCATTGGTCATTATTCCAAAAAACAGACAACAATAGTCTTCTGGGCCTCTCTTGTCTACAGGGTACTAAGTCAGCCTTTCAGAATTTTATCTCCTACATTCAATCTCTCAGACATTCCTGACAAGAAATCAGGAGGGAAAAAAAACCCTTTCAGGCTTCCTTTCTCCTAATTCACCTCTTCTTCAACAAATTATTAGAATAATTCATTCTAAGTTTTTCTCTAGACATTTACTTGAAGAACCTCTGTACTTAGTACCACTTTGTATGCTCTCTGCCGTTTGGTACATCATGTCAATGTGCTATTCACAAGCATTGCATTCTGCTCCTGCTAACAAACGTTTTGGTGGTGAACAGCATGGGAGATTAAATGGGATGGTAATTAAAAGAAATTTACAGTCGCAGGTGAAGCCATCCAAGAAAGTAAATGATTCATGTGGATGTTTTTCATTGAGTAAAACTAAAGAGTATATTTGTAAGCACAAATATAGTTAAGTAGGAGGTTCAACCAAATGTTTCTAAAACATTCTTTTTGTAGGGATACTATAAAAATGGTCATGTAATATCATTGCTATTAACATGGAAGAGATTGACAATAATAATCCACTGAAGTCCTATTCTTAATTCTGATGCCTCATTATATCATCAGTTTCATGCCAATGTGGTCCAAGGATATCCAGAGGAAAACTCAAATAGGTCCTATCATATTCCATCTCTACATTTTTATGGATTAATATGGTCAGCTTTATAGAGAACTGGAACATATATTAGATCACAATTTACCTCATTTGACTGATTTATCTCTACCCAGGTTGAAAATGGGAACTATAAAAATCTCTTTTGAAGTTGCCTAGGCAAAAAGAAAAAAAGAATACTGAACAAATTTTCCAAAGTAATCAGGACTGAAAAGAAATATCAAAGAAATGTTCTCACATTCATGCTATCTATCACCTCCAGAATATGGGGGAAACCATATCTTCCAAAAATATCACTATGATGTAGTGAAGGGTTGGCCCATTGGTAAGATAGCCTTTAACTACTCCTCACCTATATCTATAACATTTTTTTTTTATTCTATGTCCCTCTAGGCTTCTTAGATTAATGTTGCAGGTGCTGTCTGGCATGAATTGTTTGTGTTCAGCTCTCTACTCTCCTTTCCTATCCCTCTCCTTGTGGACATGATTCTCTTGGAAAAACATGCTTTTTATTTCTTTTTGAGAATCACCCCCATAATATAATGAACCCGTTCCTAGGCAAGAGTGATATGGGAATTGAAACTGTTCAGACAACAACAATCAAGTCTATCCTTGAGATATAGAACTTCACGATCAATGTTGTCTTTTTCTCCATCAGACATAGCTGTCATACTATCCACCTGGAAAGGTTTTGAGTACATTTCCCATGTAGGATTCGAGAGGTATCACTATGTTGATCAGTAGGAAACTGATATTTAGGAAGAAAATTCAAAGACTGCATACTAAGCTACAAAGGGATTATGTTCTACACCTGTGCCAGAAGTAATCATAACTATGAAAGCAGTCTCATAAATTATTTAAAAGCAAAAAAATCATTCAACAATACACATACATTAAATGCTTTCTCCATGCTTGGAAGTATACTAGGTAATAGGAATGCAATGACAAAAAGGAACCAGTCCCAATCCAAAAGGAGCTTACATTCTATTGGGAAAGACTACAGGTATGTAAAATGATTATGGATTATACATAAATAGCCTGGAAGAGTTAATGAAGCATTTTTTCCTCACAGTACTCTGAAAACTGACTTTACTTGTGTATGTTTCTGAAGAGATTTGGAATTTTAACTGTGTGGGGAAATTCATAATATGGAAATTCTTTCCATCATTTCAGATAATTAACTCATCTAAAATATGTAGTTTCATATAGTCATATGGGAAAAATGAGTCATTCAATGATGATTTATACTTGAATGCAGGTTAGTTGGTTGGTCAAGAAGCATTCATCAAGAATTTATTACATACCAGCCACTGTGCTAAGTACTAGGGACATAAAACAGAGGTGAATTTATGCTATCCTCAAGTAGTTTGCTTTCTAAAGTGAAGAGGAACCATATGTACAAACTTTATATACACACATATATAAATGCATACACATATGTACAAATACACATACACATGTATATATATGCACATATATGCATATCCATAACATAAAAATAAATACAAAGTGCTTACGAAAAAGATCACTAGAACCTAGAGAGATCAAGAAAACCTTCTTGTAGAAAATGATATGAGTTGAATTTGTTACGAACATGAGCAGCTGCTTTTGTGAGAAAAGTAGAAGTATTTTATGTCCATTTTGCATATGAGGAAAACTGAGATTCAGAAAGGTTATGACTTGCCCATGTACGTACATATGACAAGTGTCAGATATAACACATAAATCTCAGTTTTTTTCTGATTACAAGTCCAGATGTCTTCCTACATCACATTGCCTGACGTTTTCCTTAGATTTAGCAACTTCTTCCCAGCAACTAGAGGCTCTGAGAAAGTCTCGATAGTATGGGACAGGGCAGGAAGATGAAATGATACTCGATGGTCCAACCTGACTTAGGTCTTTCCTCTTGGTAGTTCAGGTTTGACATTGGAACAAAAGGAGAGCATGCTAAATTATTAGATTGTTAACTAAAGACATGCCAAGTCATAGCAGGAAAAGGACATTCAAAAAGAAGAGGCATTGAGGATTCCTCCAACTGTTTCAGATGAGAAAAACTCCTTTGCTTGAGTTGACCATCATTTTCCATCATCCAAGCACCTGGGAGCACCTAGAACTACTCATGGCTATATTGTACTTAGGGGACTAAAAAATGATATCAGCAGACTTGAGTCCCCTGATCCAATCAAGTCTAATTTAGGAAGTGGGAGGGATAGAAAGATAGGAGGTTGTTTCTGTCTCATGTTGGTGATCAGTCACAGAACAGGAAGATGACAAGCTCTAGAGAAATGCAAGATCCTGGAGAGGGAGACAGAGCAGTCACTCTGTCCACTTAAATTCAGACACTAGCACTGTCTAGTACACATTCTAGACTGATGACTATAAAGTATGTGATTCAAAATTTGCATCAAAAATCAAAGCTTCATATTTTGTGAGTCCAGAGTAGGAATCTCTGACCTACTTAATATAGTGAGAGGCTCTCAAACATGAGTTCACAAAATGCAGTTATAAAAGTTTTGGTCTTAAAGAATGGCTTTGACATGGTGGAATATAAGGAGTTAAAGTAGTTATATATCAGCAGAAGATGTCAGTGGAAATTTAATGTTTGAAAAAGAAACTGTTAGTTACTTCAGTTTAATGTGTATTTGATTGAATTTTCTAAAAGTGCCCTCTTTATTTCATAAATATTGTTACAATCTCTATTTATATTCTCAATTCTAAACTCATATCTAATTTCAGTTGCTTCCATTTGTGAAGAAAAATATTTTCTAAGCCACTTTAGCATCTTATTGATTCAAGTAACTAACACATAAAGATACAGATTCTTATCTTTTGGATGCCTAACACAAAACTTAATATAATTCAACAAATATTTGCTAAATTCTTGCTATGCAGAAAACAGTTAGGCACTAGGATTACAAAGACCAAAAATGAAACAATCCCTGCCTGCATTCTGCTGAGGCACACAAAATATATACAAACAAGAATACAGGAGGTAATTTGCAGAGGGTGGCAGGGGTGGGGGATGTGCAGCCTCAAGGCCACAGGTAGCCCTCTAGGTCTTCAAGTGCAACCCTGTGACCGAATCCAAACTTCACATACAACTATGAAATTTGGATTCAGTCAAAGGGCTGCACCCAGTACCTAGGGGGCCACCTGTGGCCTTGAGGCTGCAAGTTCCCGACCCTTAGAAAAGCATTAACTGGAAGATAAGGAAAGATTTCTCACTGGAGGGGAACCCTAATCTGAATCTTGAAGGAAACTAAGGATACTAGAAGGAAAAGAAGTGAATTCCATGGATGACTGACAGTCTGTATTAAGTCTAAGATGGGATATGGAATACTGAATCATGGGAGTGGCTAATAGGCTAGTTTGACTGGGGAAGTGCATGAAAGAGAAAAAAAAAATCAAACGGGTATGCCTGGAAAGGTAAGTTGAAGGTAGATCATAGACATAAACAGCAGAGTATGGAGTTTGTATTACATTAAGGAACAATACAAAGGTGTTAAAGATTTTTTAATAAAAGAGTGTCATATCATACCTGTGTCTCGTTATTATTTTGGCAAGTAAATAGAGAATAGACTGTAGCGTGGAGATTGGTGTCAGGGTGACTACTTAGAAGACTATTAAAATAGTCTAGGAAAAACTCAATGATGGTCAGATCAGCAATAGTGGTCCTATGAATGGAGAGTGGGAAGTCTCCTTGTACATGGGTAGAATTTATAAGATCTTGACAATGTATCAGATAAAGATGATAAAAGAGAGGGAAGAATCAAGAATGATTCCAAGATTGTGAACCTGGTTGAATAATTGTAGCAAAAGGAACTGGATCATTAGGAGCAGGGACAAGTTTAGGGAGAAAGATAATGAATTGGATGCGATAAGTCTGAGATGCTGGAGGAAACATACAAATGGAGATGTCCAAGACCTAGCCAGACATGCAATCTAAAATTCAAGATCAGCCAGGGCTAGATAGAGGGATTTGTGAATCATCTACATGGATCTAACAAGTAGAGCCATGATTGTTGATGAGAAGTATGTAAATATTTTTATTCTTCTGTTTCTGTCTTCTATCCACCTCTACACCACTCCAACACACATTAATACTCTTCCACCTCCCCCATCCCACCATTTTACACAATGGTAACAGACAATTCATATTTTGGAAAACTTCAAAGTTCCAGACTTACATAGAGATCACTTTGCAACAGCCCCCATTGCAGATTTCTGGTGAGTTTTAGTTTCCTCACATATTCTGCTTGTCTTCAATTTTTTTTCCTTTGGAAGTAAGTACACTTGTCTAGCCAAATGGTACTTATTGATTCTCCCTTCCATACTGGACAATTCATTTCCCTAATTGTAGTAGTGAGTAGTGTATCCTCCACATTCCTCCCATAATCTCTCCTACCATCACATATAAACTATTTCTCTAATAGCAGCATCACTCCAGGACAACTGCTTTTTTGGCAGTGTCATACATGGAGTTGCTATGTGGCATAACTAGCAAGAAAGAATAAAGAGACTCCTGGGGAAGAAATGTCTGAGGGATACAGAACCCATTCTCTGCACCCTTCATTGGGTTCCATTTATTATCTCCCAGTAAAGTAGGACATCTTTACACATACTTGGGCACAATAAGGTCTCTTTTTGGCACGTGCATAACCCCTCTGTAGTATGACTGCCCTGAGCACAAGGACAAAGAGCTCAGTACACAGTGAGCCCTGGAACAGTCACGTTTATATAGACATTGATCTGCACAATGGAAATTTGACAGAAAGTAATTAGGCTAGTGCTATTGCACACCTTTTCAGGGGTTAGGCCAGTCATTACTGCCTGCCAATATAACTATAGAAAAGTAGCCATGAGTAGCATTGTCTGAATCCAATTTCATTCTACCTTTTTCACTGACTTATCATTTAAAAATTTAAATTCTGAGCCCCAACTCAAACTTTTAGAAAAGTTCACCTTACTCTCTGTTAATTGAAAAATGAACAGATGTCCATCAGAAAAAGTCCCCCTCTTCCCAGAGCACCTCAAAACTTGTAATATCATGTTATTAATTATATGTGTTCATAATTAATTTTCACCTAATTTTTCTTATTCAATTTGAAATTAATTCAATTTGGAACCAATCAGTGTTGCAAGTATTATGGAAAAGCAGGAATACTAACATATTTGTTAGTAGTTCTGTGAACTGACCTTACCTGGTTTGGGACTGGAAATATGCAGGAAAAATGACTAAACTTTTCATCTTCCTGATCATACTGTGGACATATACCTCCAAGCCAGACAAAATCAGAAATCAAAGTCTAGTACATGCCAAAATATTCATAGCAGTACTCTTTGTGATAGTAAATAATAGGAAATGGAGTGGTTACCTACTGATTGGGATACAGCCAAACAAACTATGCCAAAGGAACACAGAAGGAATATTGTCGTACAGAAAGAAATGATGAGTGTGGAGAAATGCACAGAAACAGGGGGAGGTTAGTATGAATTGATGTAGAGTGGAATAAGTAAACCAAGAAGAACAACATACACAATGACTAGAACAAAGTCAATGAAAAGATTGCTGAAAGAAAGAGGAACTCTCAGGAATTAAAAAACCAACAGTAGTCCTGGAAATCAGATAATGAGACATGTCTCCCTCCTTTCAGCAGGGTCAAGGGACTACACAAGCAGAAAGTTGTATGCATCTTCAGCAGGGGCCACAAGAGGGCTATTTTTGCTTAGTTGTTTTTCTTCTTTACAAGGAAAATTTTGATAGGGAGGCTAGGAGTAGAGCACAGGTGGTGTTTTCATAAATGAATGGGATGTAGAAATCAATAGACATCAATCAATGAAACAATAATAAATTCGGTTTGAGTAATTATTCTGTCAGTCAACTAGTATTTATTAAACACCTACCATGTGCCAGGCATTGTACTAAAGGCTGAGGATATAGACAAAAAACTGCCCCTGCTCTCAAATAGTTCACTAACCAATGGAGAGACAATATGAAAACATTGTATAAAGTGTGTTTGTGTTCATGCATGGATACATATCAATGCATGTATATGCATGTGTCTATATACACATATACATGTGTATATATACATATGTAAATGTATAAAGTATATTTATACATATACACACATATATGACTACACCTATATGTATGTGTGTTTATATATGCATGAGTATATATACACATGTGTATATGTGCATGTGCATATCCTTGTGTATACGCATGTGTCTGTAGGATGAGACAGAGAGGGAAGATCCTAAGATTAAGGAAAGGTACAGGAGAAATGGAAAGGGCAGCTAGCTGGCACAGTGAATAGTGTACCAGGCCTAACGTTAGCAAGTTTCATCCTCCTGAATTCAAATCTGACCTCAGACACTTGCTTAGCTGTGTGACCCTGGGTGAGTTACTTAATTCTGTTTGCCTCAGTTTCCTCATCTGCAAAATGTGCTAGAGAAGGAAATGGCAAACCACTACAGCATTTTGCCAAGAAAATCCCCAAGCAAGGTCACAAAGAGTCAAACACAACTGACCAATGAGGTCACAAAGAGTCAAACACAACTGACCAATGAGGTCACAAAGAGTCAAACACAACTGACCAATGAGGTCACAGAGTCAAACACAACTGAAATGACAGAAGAACAATAAGGTGGAAAGGAATAGACATGTATAGAGTACCTACTGTGTGCCCAGCATTGTAGTAAATGCATCACAAATCTATCTCATCTTATCTTTAAAGCAACCTTGCTTTTATTAACCTCATTTTACAATTGAGGAGATTGAGGAACACAGAGGCTAGTGACTTATCCAGAGTTACCCAGCTACTTGGTCTCTGAGGCCAGAGGTGAACTCCAGGTCTTCTTGACCACAGGCCTATGCCCTGCATCACCTAGATGCCCCAGAAAGGCTTCTTGATGATCACACTTCTTAAAGTCAGGCAAATGTCACTTTATCATTTATATTTTAGGTAGTGCTCTGCCTTTGTCAATGTCTTGATATAAATTATAGGATAACAGGATCAAAGACTTAGAAACCTGAGAGGTCTTGGAGTCGAACCCTCTCATTTTGGCAAACGAGGCAGATTAGAACTAGAAAATGTCAATGATTTGCACAGTCACAGAGAGAGCAGAGCCAAGATTCAAACCCAGGTTGTTTGATTTCAGTTACAGTGATCTTCACCATACAACACACGACCTCTGTTTATCTCATTGAATTCCCATGGTGCCTTATAAGGTAGATATTTTCTGTACTTTACAAGTTGAGAGAAGCTTAATGTCTTTCTTAAAATCATGTCATCTGTAGGTGGCAAAGCTAAGTTTGGAACACCAAGGGACATATCCTAGAAAGGCAGCAGTGTGGTAGAATAGATAGGGCATGGGTTCAGGAATCAGAAAACTTCGGCTCAATCTTTTCTTTGATACTTATATTTGTGGTACTTTTGGCAAGTAATTTAACCTCGTGAGGGTGTATCATTGATAAAATTTGGGAGGAATTAGACTAGAAAACATAGATCTAGTTGTTCAGGAGGATTAGAAGAGAATTGCTTGTCTAGGGAATGTTAACATATTTCTTTTTGAGGGCAGTTTAACTCCAGAGCAGAACTATGAAGTCTGAAGTAGTTGGGTCTCACCAGAGAAAAGGACTCTTACCTACTCAAGTGCTCTCCCCTTTGAGAAGGGTTGGCTGCAGAACTGTATTGTTCCCTGAAAGGGAGGGCTCTTTGAAAAGTAGAAAGAACTGAAGATCATTTGAGAGTCAACCCCTTGTGGGAGGAACAATATCCTTCTGGGTCACCTCACCACCATGCAAGTTAGGTAAGTATTTGCTTAGAAAATATTGAAACTGTCTGCGAGAACAGATTGGCTCAGAGATCTACTGGTTGGTAGCGTAAGAAGCAATCATAAGGATCTCCAGTCTCTCTGAGATTTGACTGGCAGACCACCTTTGACAACTCAGAGGCCCAGGATTTTCACTCAGCTGAATCGACTCAGTTATTCTTGATAGATATCCTTGTTGAATACCCTTCCTATTCTGTGGCTAATTAAATCTCTCTTTGTTAATTGTTGAATGACCTACAAGTTTTTCACCTCACTTTGATAACGAATCAAAATAGCAGGGAACTGGTCTGGCATTGGGTACAATGCTTGGCACATAGTATGTACTTAATAAATGTTTATCTATTCACTGACTAACTGGCCTGAGTCAGACACCCCCAAACACCCCTTCTAACTAAGAGTACTGCCAAATGAAAGGCAGTAGGTATCACTGTGGATAGAGCACTGGACCTGGAGTCAGGAAAACCTGAGTTCTGCCATGTTTACTACATGCCAGGCACTGTGCTAAGCACAATCATTGCCTCATCTGATTCTTACAACAATCCTGGGGGGGGGGGGGAGGAGACTCCATTATTATCCCCATTTTACAGATGAGGAAACTGAGGCAAGCATAGGTTAAGTGACTTGCTCAGGGCCAAAAAGTTTGTAAATATCTGAGGCAAAATTTGAACTCATGTCTTTCGGATTCTAAGTCCAGCACACTATCAGCTATGCCCACTAGTTGCCCCTAGTAACACATTCACCTTTCTTTGAATATCTAGCCAATAAAAATGAAAAGACTTTCCATGGCTTTTTTTGAATTTTAAAAATATTTCAAATAGGGAAAAAACACTGTAGTATGAGAAAAAGTAGGATATTTCTGTTGAAACTTAACCTCCAGCAAATTTTTGATTATTCTCACAAATGTCAAGCGTAAACAAAACTAGAATACAAAACCCAGAAATATTTTCTGTATTTTATGCTATCCTATTGTGCAGTTTCCCTGCAGATCCTTCCTTTAGGAGACTTCTTGAATACTGTTACAAAATACGTGCTCTTGAATTTAGTTTAGGTCAGAATTCAAATGATGGAGCACAAAGGCTCATACTGTCATCTAGTGGTCACAGTAAGTACCTTTAAAGATAGCCCCAGAACCCTGATCAGTTCACAATTCACAATTGAATAGCATCTTTAAAAAACATTGGATTTCTCTTACTGTTTTCACCTTGTATGCACTCATTTTTCAAATTTCACTCTGTTTATAGGAAAGAAAGCAACATATAGTTTATTCTGTTAAGTCGAAATGTCATATAGGAAAGGCATCTGACCACTAAAAAACTTTGGAAGGGATCTGTAGGCATAGTTTTCTAATTGAAAACGTTGACAATATTTAATGATTCATCAGTCTATAGTAGTTTATAACAATATACCTAATTCTTTCCCCCCTTATCAGCAGATTTCTCATGATAAAAAATAAATAAATACATTTTTCCCTGAAGAGATAAATTTAGTGACAGTACAAATTGAACTCAGTTTTAAGTGATGTTATATATAGGACATATAAAGTTCAAATAAATTCTAAAGTAACCATTTCCATCTTTGTATTTCTTTATTGAGAACATATCCAGAAAAGGAAACTAAGGATTACTTCATGGGAGTATAGATATTTAGTACTGAAAGAGACCTTAGAAATCATTGAGTCAGAAACTGGGGTGAGATATGAAGTAACTTGCCCAAAGTCAAAAAACTAGTATCTAAGGTGAAAGATAAAAGGAGACCTTCCTGACTCCAACTTTGGCCTCTATGAAGCTGCCTTAGAATGGAACTCAAGGACTTAAGGAGGTCAGGGGGATATAAGGAAACAAAGCTTCAAAAACCAATGGACTTTGTGGCCACTGGGCAGGAGATACTTGTCCCTCTCTCCCTCATGCCCATACCTGAGTGTGTGCACCCATCTACACACAAACGTACTCCAACCTGTTCCCCACACCAACTTCCTTCTCTCAAATAACAAGTTCAAATTGTCTTATGGGAAGGTACTTGAATGCCTCTTGAGGTAGCATCACCTTGAGTTACACTGAAATTTGCTCCATACTCTCACCTCTTCTTAAGATAGACTTTGATTCAACTATTGTCCTTCTATGCTAACTGTATGCCCATTTTTTAAAGAATTAAGTTGCTGTCACATTTTACAGTATAAAATGCAATGTTGCTACCTGGGAGAATTCCAATGTGCTGCATTTCTACCTCCTTTTTGGAGCGCCTTATTTCATTTGCTGTAAGTATGATAACTAACATTTATATTGTAGCTTAAGGTTTAAAAATACTTTGTATAATTTCATTTAACATCACCACTTTTTGAGGCAATACAGGTATTGTTACCTTCATTTTACACGAAAAGAAGCTGAGGTGGAGAGTATGTGATGCCCAGGGTCATTCATAATTTAGAAGCACCTAAATCAGGATTTGAAAATCAGGCTTCCTATGATGAATTCAACACTACTCACTGTACTACACAGCCTCTAATCCAAACATAATTGAATAAAAATTTTTGTGCATTATTTTTTTTAGTTCAAGTGATTGAAATTTACGTATATTATTGTTGAGATCACCTTTCAAAAATAAATATACTATCTTTAAATGTCCAAATAGATAGGCTTTGATTAGCTAACAGCAGTGTGATTCCAGAGCTACACACACACACACACACACACACACACACACACACACACATGTATGTGTGTGTGTGTATGTAATGCCTATGAGATTTCCCATTAATCTTCCCCACATCTTAATGGGCCTGCCCATTGAGGGAAACTTGATTGGGGAGGCCCACATCTTTTGTTAATTTTCTAATGAGGCACTGGTTCTCAAGGGTTGTGATGCTCTCTGGCTCTGAGAAGTGTATAAGTACTCTGAGGTGAGGTTTTACTCTGGGTCTTACTCACTGGAAGTGTTTCTTTGGTCAGATGAGACTCTGGACAGCTGCTAAAGTCTCTTGGCTTTGATAACCCAGATGTTGATGCTTGTTTCTCTGATAAATGTGTTTGTGATGGTCAGACAGTTGTATCTGTCTGTTGATCTGTGATGTATGTATTGCTTATAGTCAGGCAGCTAGAAGCCCTGTCTGTTGATTGTTATTTCTTTGTATTTTCTCTGAAGTTCAGGGTACTGACCTTTCCTTCTACTAGGAAGGAACTAGAAGAATGATACATGTGCTTGATTAAAGTGATTGTAGACCCCTCAAAAGTTGCCTTTCCTTTTAGAAAAGCAGATTTAAGAATCTGTGATAGCTGACCCTCTTGGATGTCACAGTGTTTGCGTTTACAATATAAGAGATCAAAGACACCTGAGAGATCATCTAGCCCAGGGATTTTTAACCTAGGATCAATTGATAGATTTCTGGGGGCCTATGAACTGGGAACTTTCAATACTTTAAAAGTATTTTAAAATAAATAACCTTCTTTGTAACAATGTATTTTATTTTATGCATCTAAGATATTATTCTGCAAAAGGAACCACAGGCATCACCACACTGTCAAAAAAATAAAAATGTATAAACTCCTGATTTAGTCCAACCTTCTCATTTAACGGATGAGAAAAAGGTAAAGTAACATGTCCAAGGTCACATAGCAAAAAAGTTGTCAGAGGTTGACTCTAGGTCTGTAACTCCAGGTTCCATTTTCTTTCCATTTTATCCTGCCAGGTACTATTAATACCTAGAATCATACACACACACACACACACACACACACACACACACACACACACACAAATCCTATAAAGTCACAAATGTTCCTCAAGGCAATCCAGTATAATGAGTAGAGTCCTCTCTTGATACTGCTGTACTCCACGGTGAGTACCTATGAACTGTCTGGGTTATTCTTGTAGAAAATATTGGTTTGGCAAGTAAATGCAAATTTTAACAGATTGTGTGCTAATATGAAGTGCCAGCATGTGGTGAGCACAATTAAGGATTTGCTGACTCTGTCTGATCCTTTATGGATGCCAATCAACTGTTAAGAAACACAGATCATAGAATCCTATGCCCTATTAATTTTGTGAAACATTCAGTCACAGTGGTAATGCTGTTCAATTTGAAGTTTTGAAGTATTAATTTTAAATATGTGTTCTTATGAGTATTGGAAAGCTCATTTTAGCCTGAAGTCAACAATACCGACTTTAAGTAAAGATAAACAAAAAACAAAAACTTTTATATGACTTCTGGGGAAAAAATATAATTTAGCTTGTGTTTTTTCTCTAATATTTATGCCTAATATGTAACAGGATAAAAAACACTGATTCAATAAATTAATGAATGAATAAAACCCAAAGGCCATTTGGAGCTGTTTGGCAACGTTAACTTTGAACATTTTATTCTTAGTGTACTCCAAACATTGATAATTTACATATCATCCCTCCCCATACACAGAAAGGAATCTGAACCTTGTGTATAGAGAAAAAGGAAAACCTACAGAGGTCTAAGAACAATTCAAAATCTAACAAATTAAAAGATTAAAATCTAATCAATTAAAAAGATCATGATTTTTATAGGTGAACTTAATACATTAGTTAATATTTACGAAGGTTTGGAAAACACGGAGAGATCTCACCCATTGTTCTGAATGTAAAATTAGAAAATAGAAGCCAGTGATTCAAGTGGACCAGTTTCTGGCTTGCCATTAATTTCACTACAGACTAGTGATGACTTTATGTCACTAAGTCAGATTTCTTTACCTTTAAGTTTTAAAAAGACAAATATGCAAAAATACAGAAAGGATCAACTGTGAAAATAATTTCTGTGAAGCCTCCAGGGAAAGGAAAAACAGCAGTTTTAATGGGAAAGCATAAATGCTTGATTCAAGTAAATACTCTACCTGATTCTCCTGTTTTCACTCTGCAGGGCATAGTACAGTATGATCTTTGAAGCCAGGTAAGGGAGATAACACCATCTG
Organism: Notamacropus eugenii; assembly: GCF_028372415.1. Classification (NCBI taxonomy): domain Eukaryota; kingdom Metazoa; phylum Chordata; class Mammalia; order Diprotodontia; family Macropodidae; genus Notamacropus; species Notamacropus eugenii. The sequence continues at coordinate 156,965,506 of NC_092874.1, forward strand.
CTGCTCCTACAGAGTGAGGCGTAGAGTTGAGTACTCTCTCCTATAAACCCTTGGGCTCTCATATGTGGAAGTCTGCATGATTCTGAGCAGAAAATTGAGCAGAACACTTTTTTTTTTCAAAAATTCAGTAATATAAGTTTTATATGTTTTAGTTTATCTTCCTTAACTAACCTCACAATGAGCCAGAAACACCAGGTGAAAAAAAAATTCACTCTAAGATCCTTATAGTACTCATTATTTGATCATTTTCAACTATAAAAATTTCATCATTACTGTAAAAAATGCAAAGACCATAGAAGTGCTTTAATTTAGTGGTTTTTAATCCATATTTGTACCCTTCCTCCTCTACTTTCCTGCCTACCCCCAAACTGGTTATTTCGAATGACTGGTATTTTTATATAAAAAAAGTACATCAAGACCTGTGAGAGTTTCTTTCATATCAGCAGGCTGTTAAACAATAATAAAAATGATTTTTAATCAATTAATTTTTGAGCATATAAAATATGCTAGATATTGTTCAAGCAAAAGGAAATCATGAATGATATAGAATATTATATAAATACTATATATTATATATATATTATAAAATAGTATAATATATTAATACAGTATATATCATAGTATAAATATAATATGGTATATTATAAATACTATCTTCCTCCCCAGGTGTTTTACTTTTGATACCATCTTTAGAGGAAGAGACAAGAACTTAATCAATCTAATCAAAGGACAATTTTCATTAGCACCCACCAATTCTAGCAACCTAACCAAGTCAGGACAGTCACAGAATCAAATTTAGAACTACTCAGACGTAGTCATAACCTAATCTGGAGATGTCTTCACTCTTAAAGCAACACAAGGACAGGACACATCTCCCTTGATCCACTGACTGATGTGGATCCTGAAAGAAACCTCCTATATTCACACACACACACACACACACACACACACACACACACACACACACACACACGCAGTGGATGAAAGAATATCAAATGCTATAGAGTTGAGCACCAGGTTTTTCAAAGGCACAATAAGTGTGCAATCCAACACAGTCACCACTCCACATTGGCTTCACTTACCATGAAGACAGAGAATGATGATCAGCATTAAATGGTTCCTTAGAGTTGACATTCTACTTGAAGGATAACAGCAGGGAAATTCTATTCCAGATGTCATATATACAACTACTCTCATGTTGCCACATGGTCGGACTCCTCACTCTGTCAATTGCATATGCCCACTATGAAATAACTTTTTTGCAGTGGTCTTCCTTCATAGACCCTGCGTTCTAGAGTCCCAAAGGGCTTCGGTGTTATCAGCTTCTAAGAATCCCAGCTACTGATAAAATGTCCCTATTAGAATCCCAGGCTGCTCAGCTCTGGCTACTTTAAGACAGCAAGACTATCTATCATTACACTTTTTCAGAAGGAGTTTCAAAAGAGTTCCGCTTTGCTACTTTCTTCACACAATCGCATGATTTTTTCCTTAGAGTTGGGAAACCAATGGCCATCTGGGTTAATCCACTACCCCAAGTGAATCTCTATGATGACATTCCCAACAAGTGTTCATCAAGTTCCAGCTTGAATACTTCCAAGAATGGAAAACTGGTTGCCCAGTATACTTCTGGACAGCTCTATTTTTTATGAATTTTAACCTAAATTAGGAAGCCTAAATTTGTAACTTTGCCCACTTCTACCTCTCTCTCCTGGCTCTGCCCTCTGGGTCCAAAGAGAATAAATCTAACCTCTCTTCCATAAGATATTTCTTTGAATCATTGAATACAGAAATTATCTCCCTACCTCTCTTCTACAAACAAATAAGAAACAGTTCCTTCTGTTTAGTATATTTTGTTTTTCATTTTCTATCATTCAGGTCTTAATTAGCTTTTCTGTGCACAGACTTGAACACACCTAGAATACATGGCAGTTGTGTGTCTGTGTGTGTGTGTGATTATGGGAAAACTAGTGTCTTCTAAATGAAATGCCATTGAACATCTGTTAACTATATAGCCCTGAAACATGAGCTCTGTTTCAGTAAAGATAACTCTGAGATAACTAGAGATAACATCAAGTCCCCAGTTTCTAACTTTTGGCTTCATATACTTCCTTAACCACCACTGATCTCACATATTGATCCTAATTTTTAGAAAGAGTTGAACTCCCCTAAAACTGTATGTGTTCTACAGTGATATCTTCCTTTATACTACATTTCCCTCCATGTTGATAGACTTTCAAAAACAAGAGAGAAAATAATGTCTGAAGTAAACCCTTCCCCCACCACCGTCAGTTTCTCTAACCCATTCTCATATGACACGGCCTAAAGGCCATTCCTCATTTTGATTACCCTGCTCTAGATGCTCCAAGCTTATCAATGTTCTTTTATAAACTGTAATGTCCAGAACTGAACATGGTATCCCAGATGGGACCTCTCTAGAGCAGGACACAACAACTAGATGCACAGTAGATTAGGCCATAGACCCAGAATCAAGAAGGACAGAAATCAAATCCAGTTTCAGACACTTACTAGCTCTGTGAATCTGGGTAAGTCACTTAACATCTGCTTTCCTCAGTTTCCTCAATTGTCAAATGGGGATAATAATAGTACCTATTTCCTGGGTTGTCTTGAAGATTGAATGAGATTTTTTTTAATATAATTCATTTTCATTTTTCAACATTCACTTCTACAAGATTTTGAATTCCAAATTTTCTCCCCATCTCTCCCCTCCCCCAGTCCAGGACAGCATGCATCCCAACCATCCCTTTCCTCAATCTACCTTCCCTTCTATCAGTCTGCCCCTTCTCCCATCCACCTCCCCTCTATTTTCCTTTAGGGAAGATAGAGTTATACCCCATTGCCTGTACAACTTATTCCTCAGTTGCATGCAAAAACAATTTTTAATATTCATTTTTAAAACTTTGAGTTCTACATTCTCTCCCTTCCTCTCTCCCCACCCTCATTGAAAAAGAAAGCCATTCAGTTTAGGTCATACATGTATAGCCATGCAAAACACTTTTGTAACAGTCATGTTGCAAAAGACTAACCACATTTCCCTCTGTCCTATCCTGCCCTTCATTTATTCCATTTTCTCCCTTGATCTATCCTCCCACAATAGTGTTTGCTTCTGATTATCCCTTTCCCCAATTTGCTGTCCTTTCTAATATCTTTCCTCTCCTATCCCTTCCCCACCTGCCTGCCTGTAGGGTAGCATTGATTTCCCTTAAGGCTCACTTACTCCCTCTCATCTCCCCCCTTTCTCCTTCATTGTAAGAGCTCTTTCTTGTCTCTTTTATGTGAGATTCTTTACTAAATTGTACCTCTCCCTTTCTTTCTCCCAATACATTCCTCTCAACATAATGATATTTTTCAGGTATCTTCCCTTCATATTCAGTTCACCCTGTGCCCTCTGTCTATACATATATGTGTGTGTGTGTGTGTGTATACACACACATATATACATATACAAAATACACACACATGTATAGATATAGCTATATGCACATATAATGGCATACATATATATGCACATATGTGCATATATATGTATGTATATGTGTCTATGTGTATCTATCTGTATATATATATGTGTATATGTATATTCCCTCTTTACTGTCCTAATATTGAGAAATGTTTCATGAGTTACAAATCTTTCCATGTACAAATGTAAACAACTCAACTTTAATAGGTCCCTTATGGCTTCTCTTTCCTGTTTCTCTTGATTCTTGTATTTGAAAGTCAAATTTTCTATTCAGCTCTGGTCCTTTCAACAAGAAAGCTTGGAAGCCCTCTATTTCACTGAAATTTCATTTTTTTCCTGAAGTATTATACTCAGTTTTGCTGGGTAGGTGATTATTTGTTTTAATCTTAGCTCCTTTGACCTCTGGAATATCATATTCCAAGCCCTCTGATTCTTTAGTATAGAAGATGCTAAATCCTGTGTTATCCTGATTGTGTTTCCACAATACTTGAATTGTTTCTTTCAGGCTTATTGTACTATTTTCTCCTTCACCTGGGACCTCTGGAATTTGACTTCAATATTCCTAGGAGTTTTTCTTTTGGGATCTCTTTCAGGGGGTGATTGATGGATTCTTTTGATTACTATTTTACCCTCTGGTTCTAGAATATCAGGGCAGTTTTCCTTGATAGTTTCTTGAAAAATGATGTCTAGGCTCTTTTTTTATCATGGTTTTCAGGCAGACCAATAGTTTTTAAATTCTGTCTCCTGGATGTATTTTTCAGGTCAGTTGTTTTTCCTATGAGTTTCTCCTACTTGATTTTCAAAATCCTTTTTGAACTCTTCCATGGCCTAAGACCATTTCATATTTTTCTTGGAGACTTTGGATGTAGGACCCTTGACCTTGCTGTCTTCCTCTGGTTGTATGTTGCTATTCCTCCTCTTAAGAAAACAACTTTTCACCAAGAAAGTAACCTTCTATAGTCTTATTTTCCCCCTTTTGGTCATTTTCCCTGTTTGACCTCTGAACTCCTTGTTAAGTGGAGGGTGCACTGCCCCAAGTTTTAGGGGCTTTGTTCAGCTGCTTTCAGAGATATCTCCAGGGACCTTTAAATTCTCCAAAGTGGTATAATTAAAGGAGAGGTATTTACTCCTATCCTGGCCTACACTCTGTGCTATGAGCAGTCACAAGTATTCTTTTCTGCTCTAGATCTTCAAGCAGAATTCCCTCTCCACAGCTGCCACAAGCTCTGCCACACCAACATTCCTCCTTGCCCCAGGGATACCACCTAGCACTGCAACCCAGATCAGTCAACCCAAATCAGCAGCTAGTTGCTACCACCATCCTGGATCTGGGGCTGGGGCTGAGACCAGACCACAATCCTCTCTCACCCAGGTAAGAGAGCTTTCACACTGACTTTTGAAATTGTCATTGGTGTTTATGAATTGAGAAGTCTGGAAACCATGATACAGTGATTCAGCACCCTGAGGCCTGCTCCAGTCCCCTCTGTGCCACTACAGCCCACACTTGGCTGCACTCCATGCTGAGCCCAGTGAAATAGACCTCTTCTGTTGGCCTTCTAGATTGTCTTGGGCTGTAAATCTGTTTCACTCTGTCATTTTGTGGCTTCTGCTGCCCTAGAATTTGTTCAGTCATTTTTTGCAGATATTTTGAGGGGTTTGGGTGGAGAGCTTAGGCAGGTCCCTGCTTCTACTCCACTATTTTGGCTCTGAATGGAATATTGAAAAAAAAACAAAACACTTTGTAAACTTGAAAGTAGTAGGTTGTTTTTTTTTCTGTGTTCTTAGAAGCAATGTACTTCACTATTTTTATATATTTTTTAAATTATGAAATAAAACAAGCATTTCCATAATATAGTGGAATAAAAAATATGATTACACATGAAACTGTAAATCTATTATGCAAAATTTGCTATTCCTTTTAAATAGATAATAAAGTTATCATGTAAGTTTCCTTTTTTTCTCCCCTCTACACTATAAATGGATACCATTAGACACAAAATTTTTATACATACTTCAATTTATCATTTCTTTTTCTGGATCTAGATAGTGTCTTTACTTCCTTCATAGACCCTTTGTAGTTAATTTGGGCATTTATAATATTTACATACTTATTTCACTTAATATAATCCAACATCATATTAGCTCTTTTGGAAATCATGTTATATTAATGACACATATGGAACTTGTAGTCTACCCAAATCTTTTGTGAAACTGATATCTAACTGTGCCTCACTCATCCTGTACTTCAGAAGTGCATTTTTGAACCTAAGTGTAAGACATTACATTTATCTCTATTCAATATCATGAACTTAGATTCAACCCAATGATCTAGCCTTCCAAGTTCTTTTTGGAGCCTCACTGTCATTCTGTACGTTAGCTAACTTTTCTAGATTTGTGATTGCTTTTGTCATTTTATTAACATGTCAGTCAATGTCTTCATCTAAGTTAGAGGTCAGTAAACAATTGCACACACAAGCCATATCACACTGTCTGTTTTTAGACAGCTCTTGAACTAAGAATTTTTTTATACTTTTAATTAAAGTTTTATTACATATAAAATATTTTTTAAAAAAATGAGCTTACAGGCCTTACAAAACAGATGATGGGATGGATTTGATAGTTAGGCTATATATAGTTTCCTGATTCTTGATCTAAGTCTTTGATAAAAATATTAAACACCATAAGATTAAGCACAGATTCCTGGGACCCTAGAGGTCCTTTCATCCTTCCACCAAGCTGATGTTAAATCATCAATAATTACCCCTTGACTACTGCCATTCAACCAGTACTGACTCCTTTTAATTGTATTATCTAGTCCATGTTTCTCCATCTTTTCTACAAGTAGGATATATTTCCAATTCTTTGCTAAAATCTAAAAATTTTCATAAATGACCTACTATAACTGCAAATATTTTTCCTTGAAAGGAGCCTGATCTCAAGCTCCTTTCTCATTTAAAGCCTTTCACTCATCTTATTTCTCCAGCTTTTGTTTGCAGCATGTGTAATACATGTGATTATTCTGCTACATCAGGCCTAGTCATACATAAAAGAAAAATGAAGGGTTCAGGAGTTGTTAAGAGATTAACTCTGAAAGACTAAATCATCCTTACCCATTTCTTTGGAATTCTTGATACCTCAGGTCTTGGGTAACAGATCTGAAGCACGTTCAGCTATGCACTTGAGACCACAGGGGCCAATAGCTGCCCCCAGCTATTAATTTTCCCCTGGATAGGTGGAAAGTATCAATATACACCCTCATCACTTGTAGTTGGGAAGGGATGGAAGTTTATGGCAGTGTTTGGACACGTGTGTTGATACATAGAACAAGAGTTTTTAATTGTGGCAAAGAAGTTTGGGAGTTGATATAGAACAGGAAGCATCATTAAAGAAGGATAACTCCATGGGCGGAAGAGAAAAGAATGAATTTCTGAAGGCTGAGTAGTATTAAGTCCATATAGAAAGTAGAATATCTCGGCAAAAGCGGAAAGTTGTAGGAATATAAGCAAGATGTGGTAGATCTAGGAATGAAGAAATCTCAGCTATATGTAAGTCTAGACAGAGCAAAGGGAATGCTATATTTGAGATTTTGGAAACCTAAAAGTGATTCTTCATTTGAGAGACAGAATTCTAGGAAGACAACTGTGGTTCACATGCTTTAGCTGTTCACCAGCCTCTACCATGAGGACTATAGTCAAGAGTGGAAGTCCTAATACTTCCCACTATAGAGCACCATACACCATTCAGTGCCTGAATTTGGAAGTAATGTTGAAGATGTCATAATTGGATGATGTATACATATAGAAAATATTATTCCTGTCATCACCACATGTGAAAAAAAAAAAAGAGATTACCAAGGGGAATACCAGCTCTTCAGGAGCTTGTGATGTGAGTGAGGATAGTGGCAACTGAGTGACTGTCAATGAATGGATAATTGAGTGTACAAGACACCACAAAGCTTATAGGACTATCCAAACAACGATGTGCATATAGGCAAACCAGTCTTTTCAGAACTTCCCAGCTCTGCCACAAAGAGGTCTCCTTACTCTCCCACCTGTCCATATACTGAACTACAAAGCTACAGTCTAAGTTTAAATAACACCATTGCTGTGACTAGCTCTTTCTCTGCTTTACAATGATGCCTATAGGCCATCTCAAATTGGGGTACAGGTTGATGACCTTATTATGACTATTGATTTAGCAGTCACTTCCTGGTCTAGTCCAACTGCACTGCTTCCCTGATGGTGGTAACTATAATGACGTATCTATGCTTGCTGCTTTGTACTTCAGCTCTGACCCAATAGCTTCCTAGTCTTCCTTTTAACTCACCTTATTTCTTATTAGTGGGCTACCAATAACTTTCCCTTCCACAATTCTGACACTGATCTCAGAAATCCATAACATCTTGCCAACTAACTTGGTAAGCCTCCTATCAATACATTCCAATGAATTCTGCCCTTTGCCTATGGCTGACGAAGCAGCAGCAGCTTCTGGCCCAGACAGGTTCTAACAGAGTCTCAACCTCCATAAATCCTAATTCTTCATGACCCCAATTCTACTCCAAATAACTGTCAAAATTTACCATCCTCTATCATTTTAACAAGTATATCCTTTCAGAAAGAGCTTGAAATAAAATAACTATTTATTTACCATTCACAGATTTTTATTCATCCAAAAGAGTCAGGAAATAATTTTGTTTCACAAATTAAGCAGGGCATATTTACATGTTCCTGGGAAAAAGCTTTGTTTATTGGACTGTGCAGTATGCTGCCCATTAAGTTAGCCATTAAGTAAGCCTTGCCTGTTTCCTCTCACTAATGTCTAAGATGGCAAGTAAAATGTATCTGCAGTGTTTCCTAATGTCCAATGTCTTGGGTCCACTAATGCACTCTCATTGGAAGTTATACTACTGTCACTAATCTCACATCCTAAACTACCCTGGTTTTATTCAAACAATGATATAAATATTCCATGAATGTTAATTAAAGGAATATTTTTCCCTTTATATTCTCATTTTAAAAAATAAACAAAATTGGAGACAAAGGGATAAAGGAGAGGCTGTAGCTAGAATATCATGGTATAAAGAATTCCTGGATAAAGATTTTTCCCTCTAATAAGGCACAGTGGTACCTTTTCTGCAGTGAATATTTTTAGAATTGCCTACAGCACTAAGATGAAATGATTTTCCAGGATCACTTATCCATTATGTGTCACAAGCAGCCCTTGAACCTAAGTCTTCCTGACTCTGAGGCCAGATCTCTGTTTACAACTGCGTGCTATTAAACAATGAAAAATAAGATGCCCAATGTATCTAAATATTTCAAGCCAAAAATAATCACTGGACTTCAAATACAAAACACTGAAAATTCTTAAACTTCTAAAAAGTACATTCTTTTTATATCCCCTTCCTTTACAACTCTCTCTCTCTGTCTCTCTGTCTCTGTCTCTGTCTCTGTCTCTGTCTCTGTCTCTGTCTCTCTCTCTCTCTCTCTCTCTGTCTTTCTCTCTCTCTCTTTCTCTCTCTCTGCTACTGCAAAGATCCTTCAGGTCTAAAACAGTGGTTGGTAAAGAATGGCTGCTTTATAGATGTTTGCCGACACCAATGTCATGAAAAGGAAACTCACACCAAAGCCTGCCTCCAACCCAGTGGTACTGAATACTTAACACATCATTTAAGTCAGGCAGTCATTACACCAGCCTTGTTTTCTCTGCTTCACTGCTACCTAACATGCCAGGAAAAAAGCACTTCCAATATTTCTCAATGTCAGAGACATGTCATAACATCATATCATTAGTCAAATGGAGAATAGAAGCTTCAACAAGTGGTAGGATAGATGTTGCCAAACGTTGGAACAACTATTCTACCAGTTTTTTCAATGCTATGCCTTCTTACATACTACTTCCCTTCTTATCCACCCATATAATTATAACTGAAAAGACTTGTGTACTCACCAGTCCTTTTCATATTATGCATATATGGAGACTGAATGGGTCTATTGCTATAACCACTGTTTATAGGGTCCATCATGGTTGATGCATATATCTCTAACATAAAAAGAATAGCCCTGTTCAAAAGATCTCCTCCTGTTTTGTTGCTTCTCTTACAAGCCATCCTGGTTACACATCCTCAGCAAGAGATACTATATTTTCTGTTGGCTGATATCAAGTTACATTCTAGCTCTTTGGTATAGGTTGGAATAGGGAAAGAATACCTTCCCTTTCACTCTGGCCAGTGGAATAGACCAAAATAGAAGAGAAAGGAAATAAGGAGTAGCTTTCTGTTATTGGTAGGATAAGTCTACTTTCATGTAAAACTCCTGTTTGACAGTTCCTTCATCTCCTTTGCTAGATATTCATCATGATCCCAACCACTAATCATGAGTATCCCTCATGGTGTCTCCTAGGCCCTCTTCATTTGCTTAGTAATCTCATCATTTCTCATATATTCAACTTTCCTTTCCATATAGAAGATTCTCAGACCTATTTATCCACCTCTAACCTGTGTGCTGACTTTCTGCTTCACATCTCAAACTACCAATTTAATATCTCAAACAAAATGTCCTGGAGACATATTAAACTCAGCACCTTCCAAACTGAACTCATTATTTCATCCAAAATCCCCTCCCTGACTTTCCTGTTACTATCCCTGATACCATAACCCCCCTTTCCAGGCAGCAAAGCTCACAACCTAGGTGTCATCCTGGACTACTTAAGTTAATCACACAATTTTTATATTATCAGCGTTAACTTAATAGTCACAATAAATGAACCCAAAGGGATAAAGGGAAATGCAGCAAAATGGATTACAGGTTTTCCTTGGACAGGCAAATAAAGGAGATATTTGAGTTGGATTTATCACATACCCAGGGGGAACAAAAGAAATTCTATGAGCTACTTAGTCACCTTGCATTATGGTGGCCCATTATAAGTAGGTGCAAAAAGACCACCAAGAAGATAAGTATAACATATGTGCCAACAGTTTTCACAAAGGATAAGGTAAAAAAAAAAATTCTACTAAAAAAATTGAAGAGACCTTTGACATTAAATAATCAAATACTTTAACACTTCAGGAATTCAATGCAAATTTCAACATGAAGAAGGAAAATAACACACACACACACACCCCTTTTCATGTCTCTGTCTTTCTGTGTCTTTGCCTCTGTTTCTATCTCTCTGTCTCTCTCTTGTTCTCTCTCTGTCTCTGTGTATACACATACACACACACACACACTCATATACACATATACATGCGTATATGTAACATGGCTCAAAGATAAGAAATAAAAGTGCCCAAAGGCTTGTAGACTATACAAAAGCCTCATATAAATACATCATGACTACTTCTCTCAAAAGGAGAATCAGGAAGCACCACTCATGGTGAAAATTTGTAACATCACAAAATGTAAAAGGGAGTATATTCTAAAAGCCAGAGATTAGCCAACTACTAATGTAGGTGTCATTTCTGAATCAGCTGCCCACAGCTGGTTGCACTATCAACCTGTTAGAGCAAAGATCAAATACCAAATTTAAAAAAAAAGAGATTTGATATGCAATTAAAATAGCTCCTACTTGATCAATGTAAATAAGAAATTGATATCAAAGAGTAGGGAAACAATTAAAAAACAAAAACTGACAAACCATCACCATTTCCAAAAAGACTTTAACAGATCTACTACAATTGCATAGAAACTTCAAGAACCTAAAAACTACTTCAGCCAGTAAATACTTGACCTACCTATCAAGCAGAAATATGGCAATGGGGGACAGAGCCAAGATGGCAGAGCAGAAAGACACACGTACACTAGCTCATCACCCACAGCCCATAAAATACCTGTAAAGAAAGACTCTCAACAAATTCTAGAGCAATAGAAGTCATAGAACAATGGAGTGGAGATTTCCAGCCCAGGGTGACCTGAAGGGTCAGATGGGAAATGTCTGTCACACTGGACTCCGATTGGAGCCCAGGCCAGCCTTGGCCAATGGCACAGATCCAGGAGGAAGACCTGAGCAGGCCTCAGGGGCAGAAACTCCAGCAGCAGTAGTGGTGGCTTGCAGATCCCTCAACTCAGAGGTGCCAAAGGTCAGTGAGGATTTCTTCAGCTGGCCAAGAAGGGAGCAGGGTCTTCCCATAGCTCAGGCCTCAGGCTACTCCTACAGCAGACACCACAGCAGCCTGCATCCATTGTTGGATCATAAAACCCCTGGGGGCACTAGCCTTACCTCAACCCTGCTCCCACCTAATGCTACTGGAGGAATTGAGCAGCTGATCTTTCACACTGAATGGCAGCCCTGCCCTGCCTAAAGCCCCTGGAAGAATTGAGCAACTTTTTTGAATCTCAGCCCCTAGTGCTAGCTTGGTGGAACTGGAGACCAGGTGGTTGTGGAGAGGAAACTCTACCACTGACAGATTCTGGGCAAAAAAGTTTCTTGTTGCTCCCAGATAAGTGTACACATTTGATTGTGCCACCTTGGAGGAACTGAGATCTTACAGATCCCCAGAGTATACCCTATTCTTGACAAAGGACCCAAAAGTCAAGTAACTGATTGGAAAAATGCCCAAAAAAGGGAAAAAAAATAAGACTATAGAAATTTACTTTCTGGGTGAACAGATATCTTCTCCCATTCTTTCTGATGAGGCAGAACAATGCTTACCATCAGGGAAAGACTTAAAAGTCAAGGCTTCTATATCCCAAACATCGAAAATAAATATTCAGTGGTCTCAGGCCATAGAAGAGTTCAAAAAGGATTTTGAAAATCAAGTAAGAGAGATAGAGGAAAAATTGGGAAAGGAAATGAGAGAGATGCAAGAAAATCATGAAACGCAAGTCAACAACTTGCTAAAGGAGACCCAAAGAAATGCTGAAGAAAATAACACCTTTAAAAATAGATTAACTCAACTGGCAAAAGAGATTCAAAAAGCCAATGAGGAAAAGAATGCTTTAAAAAGCAGGATTAACCAAATGGAAAGGGTGGTTCAAAAGCTCCTTGAAGAAAATAGTTCTTTAAAAATTAGAATGGAATAAATGGAGCCTAATGCTTTATGAGAAACCAAGAAATCATAAAACAAAACCAAAACAATGAAAAAATGGAAAACAATGTGAAATATCACATTGGAAAAACAATTGACCTGGAAAATAGATCCAGGAGAGACAATTTAAAAATTATGGGACTACCTGAAAGCCATGACCAAAAAAGAGCCTAGACATCATCTTTCATGACATTATTAAGGAAAATTGCCCTGATATTCTAGAACCAGAGGGCAAAATACATACTGAAAGAATCTACCTATCACCTCCTGAAAGAGATCCAAAAGGAGAAACTCCTAGGAACATTGTAGCTAAATTCCAGAGTTACCAGGTCAAGGAGAAAATATTGCAAGCAGCTAGAAAGAAACAATTTGAGTATTGTGGAAATATAATCAGGATAACACAAGTTCTAGCAGCTTCAACATTAAGAGATCGAAGGTTATGGAATATGATACTCCAGAAGTCAAAGGAACTAGGACTAAAACCAAGAATCACCCACCGAACAAAACTGAGTATAATACTTCAGGGGGAAAATTGTCTTTCAGTGAAATCAAGGACTTTCAAGCATTCTTGATGAAAAGATCAGAGCTGAAAAGAAAATTTGACTTTGAAATAGAAGAATCAAGAGAAACAAGGTAAACAGGAAAGAGAAATCACAAGGAACTTACTAAAGCTGAACTGTTTACATTGCTACATGGAAAGACAATATTTGTAAGTCTTGAAACTTTTTTCAATATCTGGATAGTTAGTGGGATTATACACACATACCTACACACACATACATACACACACACATACACACACAAACGTACACAGAGAGAGAGAGAGAGAGAGAGAGAGACAGAGACAGAGACAGAGACAGAGACAGAGAGACAGAGACAGAGCACAGGGTGAGTTGAATAAGAAGGGATCATATCTAAAAAAATGAAATTAAGGGGTGAGTGAGGAATTTATTGGGAGGAGAAAGGGAGAAATGGAATGGAGCAATTTATCTCTCATAAAAGAGGCAAGTAAAATACTTTTCAGTGGAGGGAAAAAGGGGGGAGGTGAGAGAGAAAATATGAAGCTTATTCTCATCACATTTGACTCAAGGAAGGAATAAAATGCATACTTGTTTTGATATGAAAACCTATCTTACAATACAGGAAAGTGGGAGAGAAGGGGATAAGCTGGGGGGGGGGATGATGGAAGGGAAGGCAATGGGAGGAGGGAGCAATTAGAAGTCAGCACTCTTCGACAAGGACAACGTCAAAAGAGAGAATAGAAGAAATAGGGGGCAGGATAGGATGCAGGGAAATATAGTTAGTCTTTCACAACATGACTATAACGGAAGTCATTTGCAAAACTACACATATATAGCCTATATTGAATTGCTTGCATTCCCAATGGGGATGGATGGGGAGGGATGAAAGAGGAGAAGTTGGAACTAAAAGTTTTAGGAACAAATGTTGAGTATTATTCTTGTATGCAACTGGGAAATAAGAAATACAGGTAATGGGGTACAGAAATTTATCTTGCCCTACAGGGCAAAAGAGGAGATGGGGATAAGGAAAGGGAAAGATGTTAGAAGGGAGAGCAGATTGATTGTAGGGGCAATTAGAATGCTCAGCACTTTAGGGTGGGGTAGGGGAGAGATAGGGAGAAAATCTGGCACTCAAAATTTTATGAAAATGAATGTTGAAAACTTAAAATAAATAAATAAAAAGAAATATGGCAATGAAGGGCAACAATATTTTAGCATAGACTTGCTCACAGTTTTACAGGAAAGGCTAAGGGAAGATTCTGAACAGTATCTCATGAACAATGAAGAAGACTATATTTATAGGAAGACTGGCCTGAAAAGTCACTTTTATTTTTTTACTAGACCTAAAATTTCACTGATTTAGGGAGTACCAATGAGGAAACTTCCTCTGCTAAGAGATAATTATTTTTGCAAATTATAGTCATATAGAGTTGCCTGGAGCACTGAGAAGTTAAATGAAATTCCCAGGCTGCACTGCTAGTATATGTCAGAGGCAAGTCAGGTTTTCTTGACTCTAAAGCCAATTCTATATCCACTATTATCTACCCTGCCTCTAAAATTCACTTAAGTCAGATTTTCTGGTAAGCATTTAAGGATGTATAGCTTTCTCTGGGATACCCCCTTCAACTCACATTCATAATTTGAGTCCCACTGTATGATGACTACTGCAGGAACAAATTATTTTGTGGATCTTCACCCTAAAATTACAGCTTCCAAGCACCCTCCCACATATTTTTCTCCAACAGTCAGCCAGAGCACACAATTAACTCAAAGCAAAATCATTACTGAAATGGCATGCTTTTTTTTTTAAGTCATTAATTTGTGTCATAATATCTCACAAATGTACCTAGGGTGAGTGGAAATAATGGGTCCACTTAGAATTTTCAAGTAAATGTATATGTAAAATTATCAACATCAATGGCCAAAACAACTTACACTTCTAAAACCCTGGGCTACCAACTACATTTTCTTTGGTTATCTTTGTGATTCTTACAGGATCTGGCATCTCAGAAAAATAAAACACTCTTCTGGGACCCTTGGGCCTGCTTCTAGGCAGAGTGCATGTCTCTGTTGTTTGGCTTGGGGGCCTACCATCTCCAGCCTCAGGCTTTTGTAAAATCATTGCCTAGAATACTGCTCCTAACTTTCTTCTTTTTTTTGTAAACAGTATTTAATATTTTCCTAGTTACATGTAAAGATAGTTTTCAACATTCATTTTATAAGTTTCCAAATTTTTTTCTGTCCCTCCTTTCTCTCCTCCCTCCCCAAGAAGCAAGCAATCTGATATGGGTTATACATGTGCAATCATATTAAAACATATTCCCACATCAGTCATGATGTAAAAGAAGAAACAGAACAAAAGGGAAAAGCTGGGGTGGGGGAGTGGTGGAATGAAAATAGTCTGCTTCAGTCTTCATTCAGAGTCCATAGTTCCTTCTCTGGATGTGGATAGCATTTTCCATCATAAGCCCTTTGGAACTTTCTTGGATCATTGTATTTCTAAGAAGAGCTAGTTCTATCATAATTGATCATCATTCTGCTCACTTCACTCAGCATCAGTTCATGTAAGTCTTTCCAGGTTTCTCTTAAATCTCCTGCCCATTATTTGTTATCTGCTCCTCACTTTCAGAAAGAAGCAGAATATGGACACGTGCCCAATAACTATCAGGAATGCTGACTCAGGGAGGTCTGACATCTGAAAAGTTATAGATGCTGGATTTGTCAGGTGCTTGTTTGGCAAAATACTACAGCTGGTAGGTATGTGAGGAGGGGGGATGGAAGAAGTCTTCCCCTATGTTGCTGCTTTCTGCAATATGTACAAAGGAAAAACTAAAGAGTTAATTCTTTTCTCCAAGTTGACTGTCTACAAGAAGGCTAGCTTGTACCACATGCATTTTTGGACTTCCTATATTCAAATGGGCCACTCAAAGTCTGAAAGGGCAATAGGCTCATAACCTGAATATTCCTTGCTTCAAATTAGTGTAAATCCCCTCACTTTGGTCTGCAATGAGCTAGCTGCAGTAAAAAAAAAAAAATGTGTTGGACTTGCCTTGTTTGTGACAGAAAAGATGAAATGGAGAAAAGTTCTATTTCTCAAAGAATCTTAAGTCTGTATAATATGCTATGAGAAAGACAGAATTCAGATTTCCCGCAGAGTTCTTGCATCTTCACATGATCACTCCATCAATTTTTGTTTTCTTATACTTGGAGAAGTGGTTCTCAGGGGCTAAGCAAAATAAACTATGCTCCCAGTACTTCTAAATATGGAATAAATCTTTATAAACTTTGGAAACTGCTCAAGTGTGTAAGAACCTTCATGGGCTCAGATGAGAAGTGAATATTTTTATTATATAATGTCATCTGAGTTTATTGACTCTCTAAGGGATAGGTACAGAGGATAGGGACCTTATCTGTGATTTCATTAGCATAAAGAATACCCAGATAAGGAAAACTCCTTTTACTAATACAGTATGGCACACAACTTAAGACCTTAGGGATTTGGCACAGAAATGTGAAAGAACTTGCCCCAGGTCTCACAGTCATTAAGTATCAGAGGCGAGAAGTCACAGTATCAGAGTCAGAAGTGTGTCTGACTGTAGTTGATAATGCACTTCACATTGACCCCCACATCTCGATGTCATTTTGGTCTTCTTAGAGAATGAAGGAGAGATCATAACATGGAACAGTCAAACTAGCCTATCTAAAGCAATAAGGTACCCCGGGGAAAAGAGAGAAGACACAGCACGTGTCAAACAAATCAAACTTTTCTCTTTCAAAATATGTTATAACAACCTTTCCTCTTATATCAAGTTCATATATCAGTCAGTTCAGTCTAGATCTTTGTCCCACAGACCTAATGATCTTAGGAGTATAAGGACAGCTAAACAATATTGGAATGATAAAATACTAGAAGAGTACTGAAAATCCTTCCTTGAGAGGTTGTATGGTACAACCTGGAGTTGTTCCTAGATAGAATTCTCAGGTGAGAGATAATGTACTTTTCTGGGACTTATTGATTAAAGATAAAGCACATCCCTTCATGTCAATAACTGGTGAGCTAAAAGTGAAACATAATGTGTTCCACCAGTCATAATCACTCCATTAGTGAAGTCATCAGCGATCATTAACTTGGCAAAAATTTGTTAACTGTTTACTATGTATCAAGTAATATTCTAGATACTGGACTCATAAATAAAGACAAAACAGCAGTCATAAGACAAACAGAAAAACATAATCTTTGTCATCAAGGAGTTCACATTCTAAAGGGGGAGATACTATGTCAATAAGTAGGTATATATAAGGTATGGAAGATAATGTAAGAAGGGAAGTCGATAGCAGCAAAAGGGCCTAAAGAAGGTTTCTTAGAATACTTAGGATTTGAGCTAAGTTTAGAAGGAAAACAGGGAAACTAAGAGGTTTTGGTGATGAGGTAGAGCATTCTAGACCTGTAGAATAGCCAAAACCAAGGCAAAGATGTAGATGATGGAATGTCATAGTCAAGGAATTGTATC
Organism: Notamacropus eugenii; assembly: GCF_028372415.1. Classification (NCBI taxonomy): domain Eukaryota; kingdom Metazoa; phylum Chordata; class Mammalia; order Diprotodontia; family Macropodidae; genus Notamacropus; species Notamacropus eugenii. The sequence continues at coordinate 156,983,041 of NC_092874.1, forward strand.
TAGGATGGTTTTCCTAGGATGTAAAAAATGTAGAGGAAGTAAAGTGCAAGAATACTGGAAGGAATAAAGTAGCCATAGCAAACCACTATAGCTTACTGAATAGAAGAATGTCATAATAAATCTTATGTTGAGAAAAAATTACCTTGAAAGTTGAAAGAAAGATGGATCAGAAAAGGAATAGACTTTAGACAAGAGATGAGTTAGAAGGCTATTGTAATATGCTAGGTTTGGGATGGTAGCTATGAATGGATAGATGGGAAGATATATGAGAGATTTTCTGAAGGAAAAAGCAACAAGATTTTCCAACAGATTGGATTCTGAGGTGAATGACAGTGAGGAGTCCATGAAAACACCCAAATGGTAATCCAAGATTGTTCTGAGGATGGGGATGCCTTCTGTACTAATAAGCAAGTTACAAAGAAGAGAGGTTTTCAGGGGAATGACAGACTTTTATTTTGGATATGTTGAGCTTGAGTAAAAAATATCCAATTCAAGCTCTCAAGAAGAAAGTTCTTGATGTTGTTTGGGGGGGTTGTTTGTTTTATTTTTTTAGTCCAAGATTCAGTAGGGAGGATGTGACTGAGTATATAGATCTCAGAAATCTACATATAAATGATCATTGAACCCATGGGAGCTGATGGTATTTCCAAATTTGATAAAATCAAGGAAAATGAAAAATGGGTCCAGTAAAGGCAGTAAAGAGCCTGGAAGAACACTCACAGTTAGCTGACATGACACATATGAAGAACCAGGAAAGAACATTAAGAAGGAGAGATCATACAAACAGGAGGTGAACTAGGAGAGCATTGCTATAGAAACCTCAATGAGAATTGAGAAAAGGTCATTAGAATTAGCAATTAAGAGATAATTGATAACATTGAAGAGGCAAATTTTGGTTGAATTATGGGGTAACAAATGGTTTAGAAAGAAATTAGAGGAGAGGAAACTGAGATTCTCAATGAGGACATCTTTCTCAAGAAATTTAGCTGAGAAGAGGGAAGAGAACAATAGGATGAAATATATATATATATATATATATATATATATATATATATATATATATATATATATATATATATATATATATACATATATATATATATATAATAGGGTATAATAACAGATTTTTAAAGATGGGGCATAGGATTAAAGTAACAGGAATAGTAGAATATAATGACAATTTTTTTAAAGATGGAGTAGATGTGAGAGTGTTTGTAGGCAGCAAAGAATGAGTCAAAAGTTGGAGAGAGAGACTGAAGATAAAGGAAAATTGGGATAATATTGGGTAGGAATAATCTACTGGAGAAGATTCAGAGAGATACAATAAAGGCTGTGTATTTTGCATAAGGAGAAGGGATACCTTTTCATATGACACAGAAATGAATGAGAGAGTAGAAAAAGATGTCGAAATGATATGACATCAGGAGGAGTGGAAAAGCAGGACTTTTCTTAGAATGGCTTGATTTGTTTGGTGAAGTATCAGGGGAGGTTTTCGGAGGACAGCAAGGAGAAAGTAGGATACCATGGGAGACTGAGAAGAGGCAAGAAGGTTCTGCTTAGTTGTTTTCAGAGATTGTACTTCTGGAGTTATTCGAGTGTTTGTGGTTTAGTTTCTCTGACATCAAAACAAAATGTATCAACTTTCCAAATAAAAAGTTGTAACATCATTTTCAGTCATTTTTCCATATTTACATTGAAAGTACAATAATATACTTGATCATCCATACTAAAAGAATGGAAAAAATTTGAGGGCCAAACAATACCAATTTCAAAGACATTTCATTTAGGACTTCACAGTTTTTACCTCTTGCCTCGAAATTTTCACTATTGTTCATTTAAATACAATGATATGGTGTGGATTTTTTTAAAAATAAAAAATAAGCAGGATAATCCTTTAAAAGAGAGATGTCAAACCCTGGGGCTTCTGACTTAAACAACAGCAAAAATGCTTTGAACATGATCAAAATGTAATTGAGAAATGTTTAACAAGTTGAGAATTCTATGTGACACAGACAATGTCAACAAGATTTTCTAAGTCCATGTGCAGCTCAAGGATTGCTTCTATTTGACTTTGACATCACTGCTTTAAAAATACTAGTGGATTTAGGTTGTTATCATCCTAACTTGTGAGCCACTGGCTAGAAACTTGCTTCAGCAGATTTGATTCTAGGAACCCAGTTCCAGAAATTTTAAATTATATTTAACTTATCTAGTTGAATCCAGAATAAAAAAAATATATAATTTCAAACATAAGCAGTAGTTTCTTACATGCCAATATCTGCTATCAGCTCATTTAAAGAATTAATGAGGCTTTTCATTTCAATTATAATGATAACATAATGAATAATGGTTAAGTCCTAATTATTCATACAATAATTTTAAGGAAAATGTCATTTGAAACAATGTAAAGAAACACTAATAAGTAGGGGAAATAGCAGTGTCTTCTCCCTGCTTGTTCAACTATTTTATTGCTTTTTAGATATATTTCTAGTGACCTTCCATCCACTTTTCAATCTTTTTCTACTCTTTTTCTCTAGAGTCAGTGCTATATTCACTCTGGGAAGAGACGTCTCAAAAAATCCTATTACATTTGTTGGTTGAATACTTGACCCCAGATAGTCTGAATAACTTAATAAACAGAGGCATGAGGATTATTTCCTCGCTCTGCTCAGTCTCTGGAGGGCAACAGAATTCCTTGGCATCTTTCTGCTTCATTTACTTGGCAATACAAACAGGATTCTACTGTTATAATCTTTTTTCTCTACTGAGAAAACCTAAGTAACAATAACAGTATTTCTTTATCACTTTAAGTTTTGCAAGGAAATTTTATAAAATTATCTTATTTTTCTTCAAATAATACTGGGAAATAGATGGTATTATCATCTTCAATTTACAGATGAGGAAATTGGCAACAGTTATATGACTTGCATAGGATAACACAACTAGTAAGTGTTCGAGGCAGGATTTAATTCAGCCTTTCTAATTCCAGGTCCAGTACATTATATGTTGTGCCCCCCTAGCTGCTTCTAAATCATAATATCCACATCCCTTGTACTCCAAGCACAATATGCCCTCACCTGGAACAAGTTGTGAGGAAGCAATTACCATGTTTTCAATATGAATCTGCTTCTGCAAAGGACAAAAGTTTGGAGTCAGAGGACCTGGGTTTGAATTCCAATCCTGCCACTTACCACCTGTGTGACCTCAGGCATATCACTTACCTTCTTTGTGCCTCAGTTTCCTCATCTGTAAAATGATTGGGTCAGACTAGATGTTCTCTGAGGTGCCATCCAGTTCCAGATCTATGATCCCTTGACTGTGATCCTATAGTTACTGGAGCAACCAATCGACTGGGAGTTAAGGAGAGCTCAGCTCAAAGTCTGGTTGGTAACCAACTTCCTGTGTGATCTGGATAAGTCATTTCACCTCTTGGGTTTCATTTTCCTCAGCAGTAAAATGGAGAGGCTATACTAGATGATCTCTCAAGATGCTTCCAACTCCATTTTTACTTCCACAGGTTCTTAACCAGGCTAGTTTCCATGGCCTATAAAGCTTTGATTTTTTAAAGAAATACTTCATCAAATGAAAAAAAATTCTCAATGGGAACATTTCTAAATGCAATAAGGAATGATGACCCTGTATGCCTTTGGGGATCTTTTTTGTTTATTTTAATATTCAAAACCATAGTTTTCTCTTAAAGTCTAAGACTCAAATCCAAGGTATGCCAGAGAGTTAGGTCTGACCTTCTGGGAGAAACAGAGATACCTCTTAAAATTAAGTTATCATACCCAGTAGCTTGGTCCACTGTTGTCTGGCAAGCAAACAATGACAAATATTACAAAACTGCTAGTGTTTTAGGGTTCCTCTTCATCACACATTTTCCTACTCACTATCCCTATAACTTTCCAGAACAATTGCCGCTCCCTCCTCAGCGCTTCCCTTGGTCTGTTATCACTTTGTTAGAAAGTAAACTCCTTAAACTCAGGCACTGTCTGCTTTTGTGTCTGAATCCCCAGCACTTAGTACAGAGCTTGGCACATTGCAATTTTTTAATAAATGTGTTTACATGCTTTCATTCCCACCACATACAACAGAACTACTTCTCTAAAGTAAGAGAATGAATTATCCCAGCTTTTCAACTTTCTGAAGTAATATTCCTCCCCCCCCCCCAACTCCTGATAAGTAAGACATCAGGAGTTAATGATGTCTGGTGTCACAGACCATCACGTCACAGATTTAGGCCTCAAAGAGACCTTAGATGTCACCTAGTCTAGGTGCCTTATACTTTTTTTTTTTTTAACAAATATGGAAATTGAAGCCCAGAGAAGCTGGGATTTGTCCAAGGTCACATATGAAGTAACAGGAAAGGGATTTGAGCCCAGGTCCTCCAACACCAGGTTAAACATTCCACTATGCCATGTTATTTCACTTTTCTTTCTTAATATATTGAATATATTTAGGTCTAAATGAAGAATAATGAATATCATCAGTGAAATGCCGCACAATAAAGCCTCAGTGAAATAGAGTCTTCTGAAGAGAAGCAGTCTAACCATTCACACTAGCAGTCAGTCAAGGTACAGAGATTTAATAAGCACTTACTATGTTGCTGGAAATGCCCAAAATGCTAGGGATACAAAGAGAGGCAAAAGATACTAGAAAAAACACAGCGAATGAAAAACAGATCATCCAGAATATAGCAGGTACTTAGATATTCAGACTTTTGAGTCAGTTCATCAACACATGTGAATACGTGTGAATGTGTATGTGTATTGTGGGTGCTTTAAGTGAACAATGAGATAGATCCAGAATTGAATGGGAGTTTGGGTTGGGTCAAATATAGGGGAATTGTGCTGCTATTTTAATGATGTCAAGGTGATGTTTAACATAGAATACATCTTTTAAATCCAACATTCTCTCATTTTGCAGCTAGGTGATCCAGTGGATAGAATGTTGTACCTAGAGAAAGGAAGGCCTGAATTTAAATCTGCCCTCAGACACTATGTGACCCTGGGCAAGTCACTTAATCCTGTTTGCCCCAGTTTGCACATTTGTAAAATGAGCTGGAAAAGGAAATGGCAAGCCACTCCAGTATCTTTGCCAAGGAAACCCTAAATTGGCTCACAAAGACTCAGACGTGACTGAAATGACTCAGTAACAAAAATCCTCCCACTTAACGTTACATGACTATTATTCATGGAATCTGTCATCCATTGAACATATGTTAAGTTCCTACCATGTATCTGTCACTATCATAGACATTAGAGACACAAACCCCGAAGCAAGACAGTCCTTTCTATCAGAGAGTTTATATTCTACTCAGAGAAACACCAACATGTCAGAAGAATCCATACTGGTGACTCAAAATGCAATAAAAAGATTGAACCATGATAATCGTAAAGAAACTGCAGTCTATTTCCACATATGATTGTTCCTAAGATTTAGTATAAATGACATCAACATAGATACGTATGACTGGAAAAATGACGCAGGCAACTCATGCAGCAAAAGTGAAAAACAACAGAAATAGGTCTGCACTGATCGTTACCAAAAAAAAAAAATGCAAAAAGGACCTCTCATATTTAGTGGATCCTCTCCTACAGAATCATTCCATGACATAAACAGAATGGCACAAAATCATGACAGGAGAGTAAATCTGGCCAATGGTAAAAAGTACTTACATCAACAAAATCTTTGATCCATTTAAGCATAAAAGTAGGTCAACCCTTACAGGCAGCTAGCTGACACCAATGGAGAGTGTCAGGTTTACAGTCAGGGAGACCTGAATTCAAATCCAGCCTCAGATACTTAGGACCTATGTGATCCTTTTTGTCTCAGTTTCCTTATCTGTGAAATGGGGATAATAATAGTACCTATCTCCCAGAGTTGTGAGATAATAACTCTAAAGCACTTAGCACAGTGCTTAGCACAAAGTAACCACTACGCAAATGTAAGTTATTCATTCTAACAATTAGGGCTGTTCAAAAAGGAAATGGGGTAACTTTAAAAAGCCATGTTCCCCCCTTTCTGAGGGCTTCAAACAGATGCTTGATGATTACTTATCACGTATGTTACAAGAAAGATTCTTTTCATATGTGGATTGGAATAGATAGTTGCTAAAGCCTCTTCCAAATTTCAAATTCTCTAAGCAGCTTGAGAGCAGACATTGTTTCATTCATTTTATTTGTGTTTCCAATGCCTAACACAGTGGTTGACAAACAGTAAGCACTTATGAAATACTGATTTATTGATTAATTGGTTGATTACACTACATTCTCCCATAATGGTCAACTAGTCAGTGCTTCAAATACTGGAGTGAGGTTGCTGAAACCTACTCTTTTTCCTCATTTTACTAAGTATAACTGGAGAACAGACTTGGACAGGGTCAGAAGAGGACTTTGGCTATAATGTTGCTAGCAGCATTTTTGAGAATCTCAATAAAAGTTTCTATAACTTTAAAGTAGAAATTTGATTTCTTCACTGAAGATGGAAGTCCTTTTCTGAAAAAGTATAATAATTCTTCCATTCAAAGAAATGATTTTCAATTAAATAAAAAAGTTTTAATTCACACCAAATTAAAAGACTTGTGCAAAACTGCATTCATCTCTAGGTAACTACTATTTTCATCATACTCATAGAATATGAATTCCTAGAAGGTACAGGCTGTTTTCCTTTCATAGTTGTATCACCAGTGCCTAGTTTTGTGTCTTGCATAAGAGTTAATGAATGACTCTTGAAATGAGATGAATTTCTTAGAATTCTGGCATTCTATAATCCCATCTTATTTATTTTCCACAAATTACTTTTGCATGCATTTTAACACTGAAAGGGGTGAGGAGCAGGGATAACTCATAATAAGGGGATGTGTTTCTCCTGGTTTAAAATACATGAGAATCATAATAGTGGCTAAAACTCTCTGGGTTTAGCTTGGATCATGATTCCCTAGGCCTGAAACGTATACTAGGATTGCTGTTCCCATCAAGCTCCCAAGCAAGAATGGAATCCCTCACCACAGAAAAACATTTGTTAAATGGGACCTCTGGACTTAGATTATTCATCCTCTTAAATGCCAAGCTCAATATTAATAATTTAGAAAACAATTTTATTATTTATGGAATGTCTGCAAATATTACTATGCTCTGATAATCCCAGAAATTACTTTATCTTCTCCCCAAAGAAGGGAAAAGATAAAAACTTCATTGCAGATATTATTTCAGTTGGACCTATTATGTAGGGAAAAAAGTGAATAACCGAAATAACATCCAAGTTTATCCCCAGAGTTTATAAAAGCCACTGACTTTTCCTCAGAGAGCCACTTTTCAGATAATACAAATAAACATGAGTTGTATTTCTAGGTTACAGGGAATTTTTTGCCAAAAAGCAACACAAAGTTATTGCCCAAAGAATAATAAGCAAGCTAATTCAAGGCTAAGGGTTAGAATTCTAAAGGCCTGAACTTCGAACTACTGCCAAGCCTAATGTACCTACCCTAATACTATAAGATTTTTTTAACCCATTTCACCGTCTTCTTTCCAAAAATTATGTATGCCTATGATTTAAGAAATTATCATAAGCTAATATTCTGTGTATCAAAAGTTACTAAATTATGAGAATTGTTCTTTGTAATTCAAAGCCAAATGTTGTATGTGTTTGCACATACAAACTGTATATGCAGTTACATTTAAATACATTTCTGTGCAAGTTGCATCTGGAGTGTGCAATCACAAATAGTTGAGGTCAATTTTTACCCACACTAGTTAGAAAAAGAAGGACATCCACTGGGTTGGTAGGTGGTGCAGGGATAGAACACCAGGTCTCAAGTCAGAAAGACCTAAGATCAAATCCGTATTCAGTCATCACTTACTAGGTATCCTCGGCAAGTCACTTAACTCTGTTTGCCTCTAATTCCTCATCTGTAAAATGAGACATGAGCTAGAGAAGAGAATGGCAAACCACTCCAGTATTTCTGCCAAGAGAAGTCAAAATGGGGTCACCAAGAGTCAGAAATGACTGAACAACAATGGACGTCCATTAAAAGGGTTTATTTGGCCTCCCTAGAGGCTTTTCATTTTATTTTTCAAAATCTAGACAACAATGTGATTTCCCTCATGATTATTTCTATACATTCCATGTCCTCAATTAAGTGTAAAGCCCACAAGGACAGGGACTTTCATTTATTTTTATATGCCCCTTCCCACTCTGGCATAATGTATTACAAATAGTAGGTGCTTATTAAATATTTTCTGAATTTATTTTAATTTAATTTAAAATAATTAGGTAAGTAAATTGTACCAGATATAACTTTGCCAAAGATTAAGATGGATGCAACCTTCTAGAAAATATAGAAGCTATAAGACTATGTTCAAAGTCAAAGCTTTAAAAAGAGATTTGATTTGGGGAAGTTAGGCATTACTCTCCTCTCCTTTACTAGCATATTTACTACAGAAATGAGTATCTAAATTACTAATAGTTGTGAAGCTAACTGAACCATTTTATGGGAAAACCTCTAGGGTTCCTTCTAGCCCTACAATTTTGGTTAATATGTTTATGTTTTAAGAGTGGCCTTCTGGAGGCAATAGCCTCCAACTCTTTGGTTTAATCAAGAAAAGCTGGGATTTCAGACTAAAGACCACCATAGTATTCCTTGGTTGTTGTGTTTGTCCTTTTTTGCTGAAGAAGATCATACCATCAGAGAAATAATGACATGACTTGCACTTGACTTTGCTTTGAGTGAGGGAGGGCTGTGTAGGTCACCAGCCTCACTTCTCCTCCAGAGCCATCTGAATCCAGGGACCAGATACTCATCAGGATGACTGGAGATAACCCAGGATACACTGGGAGACCTTGGCCCCATTAGGCCAAGGCCTATTTAGGAACTCATTTATTCCTTGGTAGAGATAGCTGGAGGAAAACAAAGGTTCATAGTATGTAGCCCCTCACTTTCCAATCCTATTGAATAGATACCAGTATATGCTTAGTCGGGGGTGGCACAGTCTACCAAAAGGTTTCTGTTTGTTTACTTGATTGTTTGGTTTTTGTTTTGTTTTGTTGAGGATAGACAGATTTGGGTCAGTTTGAAGGTAGTAAGGACAAGCCAGTAGACAGAAAGGGGTTGAATATGAAAAGATGATAGATGCTGTAATCTACTAGAGAAGCTGGGGAGGGGGGGAGGAGGAGAAAAGGGAAACAGTGAATTAAATGTAAATGGAGAGCGGAGGGTCTTCTTTAAAAAGTCAAATCATTGTCAGAGACTGGAAAAAGGAGGTTAGTGGGATTTGTAAGATGTGGAGAATGTGAAAAGAGCAAGCTCACACTGGATCACTTCAATTTTCTTATTAAAGTAAGAAGCAATGTCTTAAAGCTGAGAAAAAGAGTGGAGAGGGAAATGTGGAAAGTTTGAGCATGGGAGAAAATATTTAAAAATGTTTCTGTGGAGAAAGATAGGAATCAAATAAGGAGGAATAGTAGGTTTGTCTTGGCACAATTTTGCTTGTTTATACATATTTTTACAAATATTTTGTTTTTCTTTTATTCCTTCTCAGTGATGAAAGGAGAGGTAAGCAGGAGAGAAAATAAAAGTTTGTTTTCTTAAACAAACTTTAACTTTAAACAAACTTAAGTTAAACAAACTTAAACTTTAAAAGAAGAAAAATTATGATGTATTAGTCTTTCGGAAAAGTCCTACGACTTCCTCCAGCCCTGCTCAGCAGCATGTGAGTAGGACTAGAGGCAGCACATGGTGAGAGTAATCTACCACTGAGTTTTGGCAAAGAATGAGAGGCAACATTACAAAGAATTGAGGGATTTCATAGCAGATGATAGTGTAGAGCTGAATTGGTTAACTGTAGGCTCAACATTGGGAACAGAGGAAAATGAAGTCAGATCAAAAATAATACCCTGAAAAGGTATTGAGGAATTGAAGATGGATGGGAAGTTAAGTCACTGTTTTTGACTAGGAAAGTGAAACATTTGTGGGTAATGATGTAACCCAACTTGTGTGTGAAAGTAGGGATATGAGGAGACTGAGGAGTTGGAAGGTCAGGGAATCTGAGGTAGCATCATTATGGATGTCCAAATTTCCCATTATGAGAATTTGGAGAATAGAGAAAGACACTGAATCAGTTATTAAACTTCTTAAGAAAGGTAAAAGAATAAGCCAGGGGCTGGTATACAACAGCCTTAATGACCTGAATAGGGTGGAAATTTTTCATTGATCAATAAGCCAGCAAAGTACAGTATAAAAGCTGACATGTTAAAGAACTTGAAAGTTTACAGAATACTATGTACATATATCTTATGAACCCCCAAACAAGCCTGTGAGGTAGATACTACAGATATGATTAACCCCTTTTTACAAATAGAAAAAGGACTTGCTCACAGTCATATAATAACTAATAATGAATAGAAGCAATACTTGAACTCAGGTTCTCTCAACTCTAAACCCAACACTCTTCACACTATATAACACTACCTCTCACACTGAGAAAGTACTATGTATTTTAAATTATCATTCCTATCATTACCATTACAAAGGAAATCTAGCAATGTTCAGTTCCGCTGTCATTTGTATGTTATAATTTGGAGGTTGGCTTTGGTGACAGACTCTTCCTCAAGGAAAATTTCCTTCAGTTATAAATCTTCAATTATAGTACATCAATCTGTATGTCAGTAATTATTTTTCTCCCACAGGATTTTTGATTCTAGTCTCCTGATGGAAAACTCCGCCTACCAACTCCAGGTCTGTACTTGCTCCTTAGCCTACAGTCTTAAAGAGTTAGGTGGGACAGTGAGAGATTAAATAACCAGCCCAGGTCCCACAGACTTGTGCATCAGAGACAAAGTTGATGCCAGACCTTCTTGACTTTGAAACTGTAACCACTACGCCACATTGCCTCTCAAGTTGTAATTCTTTATATTAAAATAATATTTGACTTTGGCAACTAGGTGGTACAGTGAATAGAGCACAGGACCTAGAATCAGGAAGACTCACTTTTATTAAGTCCAAATCTGACCTCCGACGCACATTGGTCTTTGTGGAACTGTTTGCCTCAGTTTTCTCATCTGTAAAATGAGCTAGAGAAGGAAATGGCAAACCTTTACTGTATCTTTGCCAAGAAAACCTCAAATGGGGTCAAGAAGAGTCAGACACAACTGAAAAACAACATTGTTTTATAAGCAAATTGATTACAAAAGAAATATTGAACGGAAACGACAGGTCTAGCTTTCCCCATCTCCACAATGTCCCAATTAGGGTTGCAATAAATATTTCACAGCATTAATAATGCATATGAAATCTATTAGTATTTAGAAATACAAAACTGTTAACACAGTCTTTCAGTGAAAAAGACAGAAAGTACCACTAGGTGGCAAAATGGCATTTGCAATTTCATAGGCTCATGAAAAGCCTGAAATGTTCTTTGGAATGCTTTTCTATGAACAATAGTTATTGAAACATGCTCCCCAGCTATACAATGATTTGGCAACATCTTCTAAATTTGGCTTTGCATAAACAAAACCATTAGTACTATAATTAGCATTCTTAAAGAAAACCAACAATTTCTGTAATGATCTGTTATTTGTAATAATATATAACTAAAAAGTTAAAACAACTGGACTGAATTGACTCTCCTTTGGTTGGAGCTAATCTTGAATTTGAAAATGTTAATGGATCATAAATTCTAGAATATTTATTTCAAAAGGGGCCTCAGTAACCATTAGTGTAGTTTCCCACATAATCTTCTTCTGAGATATCCTTCATAAGTAATCAACCAGCTTTTGCTTGAATATTTCGAATTACAGGGAAATTAGTACATGAAAAGTAGTCCATTTCTGTTGTGAATAACTGTTATTAATAGAAATTTCCTCACATACCTGGAACTGAAACCTTCCTTCCGGTCACTTTCACCTACTTGTTCAGATTCTGCCCTTTGGTAATGAACAGAACAAGTTTTTTTTTTTTCCTACCATAATTCTTCCTCTGACAAGCAACACAAGAAACATGGGTGTATATGTACATATGTATGACATAAGAGGAGTATGAGACAGGAGACTGTTTGGTCCATTGACTACTATGCCAACAGGTAAATGAAAGCCAGTGATGAATATACGACAAAAGCATATCACCAACCTTTTTTTGAACTTTATCCAACTCCATACTCTGTGATATTATATATATATATATATATATATATATATGTATATGTATACATATATATATATATACACACATGGGTGTGTGTGCATGTGTGCATATATATACATATATACATACACATACATGCATAAATACATACACATATATACATCTATAAAATACAAGCCTTCAGGCTAACACAGAATGGGTTTAAAGTGTTATTTTTTTCCCTGCATATTTTCTCCTTATTTCTTCAAAGGCTCACCTAATTTCCTGTGGCAACTAACTGTTCAGGATGTATCAATACTTACTAGTATTTAACGTTATTGAGCCTCAATTTCTCATTTGTAAAAGGGGAATAATATTGATTAATAATAATAAACGAGGAAAATACTACAATTTGAACAAATTTCATAGAGTTTTAGCAAGGATTAAACTTTTATGTGCAGTGTTTTGAAAACTAAAGCTAATGTCAGTTGATATTCATACCACAACACTTAACTTCAGAACGTAACCGTGATATATGCAGATCAAATTTCCTTTCAGACAGTAAGATTCATTGCATTTCCCAGATCATTGCTCAGCCAATACAAGGATCTCGTTAGCTCTATTTAGACAATTCATAGAATGAAAGGAGAATAGAATGGGATGAAAGGGAAAATGAATGCATATAGTGCTTTCCCTAAGATTTTCTAGGTATGAAGGATTAAGCTCAGTCCCTGAAGACCAGATATGTTGCTGTGGGCTGAATCTGCAAAACAAATTTTCATTGTACACATCCTCTTTCTAATGGGAAAATCCATTAGCTCCTATGAATTCAGTTATCATTATGTTGATGATTCCCTAATCTACATACTTCTCCTAAGCTCTAGTCCAAAATCATTAGCCTCCTGCTAAACATCAGCACATGGATGTTGCATAAGCAGCTCCAATTCATCTTATCCAAAATAAAATCCATTACTCTAAAACGAATCCTAATCCTCTTCCCAACATCTGTCTTTCTATTGAGTATATCACCTTCCTCCCAGTTACCCAGGATGAATAAGGCCATGACCAACTTTTCATTCTCCTTCACCACACACACACACACACACACACACACACACACACACACACACATGCGTGCACACACACACACAGTATTTCCAATCAATTTCCATGTCTTACTGAATGAACCTCTATGTCTCTAACATTTGGACATGGATGTGACCACCACCCTAAATCAAGTTATCATCACTTCTTTCCTATCAAATAGTAGACTAGTTCATATTTTTCTAATTTGCTAACCTGCCTTTAATCTTTCTAAGTCATCCTGCAAAAAAAGACACCAAATTGATATTTCTAAAGCACAGGCCTGACCATGTGACTCTTGAGCACAAGAAGTTTCTATGGATCTCTATCACTTCTAAGACAAAATATAAACTCATCCCTTTGTCCTCTGAAGATTTTCATAACCTAACTCCAATCTGTCTCTGCTTTCTCATTTCAAACTTCTTCCCTCTATATGCATTCTGTGTTCAAATCAAACCGATGCGCTTACCATTCTGCATACTTGACAATGTGTCCCAACTTCATGCCCTGCACACAGGCTGTAATGGTCTCCTTTCTCTTCTCTATTCCATATTCCCTTCAAGATTCAGTTTAAGTAAAACATTCTACAAGAAACACTTTCTTGTTCCCATTTTGGTGCTTTGCTCCTAAAAGAAATTGTTTTACATACATTTTAAAGTTATTTTTCCACATATAGGATGTTCAATCCCAGGTAGAGTATCTTCATATCTATAGCACCAACAGTGTCTGACACACAGCAAACATGCCACACCATGCTTTTACTCCTTTTACTTATTCTCCAACTCTCCACAGAAGTTATTCAAAACTTTATTTTCTCTCTTCAACTCATCCTATTCTAGAAGGATAGCAGTCAGGGTCACAAACAACAAACATGAAGAAAAAGGAGCAAGCATGAAGGAGCATCTTCTGCTGGTTTTGTTCCTAGTCTTTATTAGAAGCAATGACTGAATTTCTTCACCTATTCTGTGACAAACACAATGGGATCATATATATGAATGTTAGATTGAATTGAAAGAAGTGAATTGACCATAAAAATTACATTTAGAGCAAACATATTCTAAGCACCATGAAGGGAACCAAGAGAAAGAGGAAGCGGCAGAGAGAGAAATGTGAGAAGTCAAAGACAGAGGATCCTCAGAAGAATTATGTCTATCACACCCAGTCAAGCCAAATCATGTCAGTTTCCTATTCAGGTCACTTTTTGGAAGCATTGATGCCTGGACATTATATAGAAGCAACATCATACCTTCTCCATCTTAAACTCTCTATCAGATTGGAGAGTTAATGAGGCTCTCTTTTCAAGGAATAAGCCTGTTTTCAATCAAACAGCCTACCTGCTAACAATATAGAAAGTTACTTCCTCAAAAAATGCTCTGCACTTGAAGGGGGAGGAAGACCTGCACTCACCCTGTCATTGGCATTGGAAACTAACAGAGTGTAGATTCTTTTTATCAGGAGCAAGTGATCTACAAAGTAGAGTTTATTTGAGTGAACTAAGAGGTTAAGCTATTCCCTATAGGTCACCCAGCAAGTATGTATCACAGACGTATATTTTTAAATCCACCTGTTCTTGATTCCAAGGCCATCATTCTGTCCATTAAATAATGCTATCATTGCTTTCTACATAGTAGATGCTTAATAAATATTTGTTGAAATTAATTGTTGAATCTATTGAACTCCTGCAGGAATACCTTATCACTTACATATGCTTTAGTGGAACTTATTATGCCTATGTGCATTGGGTTATTGGAAAGAAAATAAAGTCCCTAGATAAACAAAAATCCAATAATCAATACAAAAAACCAGATTTCAGAGAAGCAAAGGGAATGAAAACTAGTATGTAAAATTTGTGCCAGTGTTACTGTAAGTTATGAGTCAAAGAATGCTACAGCCTTCAAAGAGCTGCAAATGAGTATCACTCTGAGAGCAATGCAAACGCTTGTGGTAGGTGCAAATAAGCTATAATACATTGCAAACAATCAATGACTAACAAGATTTGAGATAAAAGATTAAAAGATGTCATCAAAGTGTGAGAAAAAGAAAATGGGCTAATCATATGAGGAGAACAAGTGTTGGGTGGCACCATAGTACATAGAGACCTGGTCTTGGAGTTAAGAAAACCTGGGTTCAAATGTGGACTCAAACCTTTACTAACTGTATGAACCTGAGCAAGTCACTTAACATCAATCTGCCTCAGTAGAATGGAGATAATACTAAGCGCCTATTTTAGCACAATGCCTGGTACAATGCTGTACATACATGCATATATACACATATTTATGCATGCATGTATATATATGTGTATGATAGCTATATTATTGTTGTTGTTGCAGTAGTATTGTAAGTCATTGCTATCCTTGTAATGCTAAGAAAAAACAAAAAAGGCAACCAACAGATTGAACAAATACAGTAAACAGACATGAATCACATAGTTTGAAGTGGCATGGATCAGTTGTAATCACTTTATTGAAAAAAAAACACTTCCGTAAAACTGAGTATTTTAAAGAAAAGGTTGATAACTATAAGAACTTGACACACTGAAGCCATACAATAAGAGTTTCCTAGAAAGAAGATAAATCCAGTTTTTATAAAGAAGACAGTGCATTCATTCTTCAGGGAAAAATAAATGGGACTCAGATAAGGCATGGCAAATGTAAGGAATCCTTTTCTTGACTTAGATGGTAGTTATGTGTGATGAATGCTGCCTTCCTGCTAAAAAGCATTTCATGAATACTAAGGTAAGCTATCCTAGACTGTGCACTCAACGTGACAGAAAGTCTGCCAAGATTTATCAAGCAATTAACAAATACCCACTTCTAAAGATTCATGTCAACAAATGACACTGCCAGAGCAACAACAAACAAAAATAAGCAAACAAATCTTGGAACCTAGTCATTTGGAAGTCCTAGGAAGGAAATATAAAGACTTGGTAGCACAAGTAGTAGTTTC
This sequence comes from Notamacropus eugenii, assembly GCF_028372415.1. Classification (NCBI taxonomy): domain Eukaryota; kingdom Metazoa; phylum Chordata; class Mammalia; order Diprotodontia; family Macropodidae; genus Notamacropus; species Notamacropus eugenii. The sequence continues at coordinate 156,999,191 of NC_092874.1, forward strand.
ATATCTTCTTTCAGGTGAATTCATTACTTTGGGATAGAAAAGAAAATATTAGGAGTGAGGGTCGGTGTGTCATAATGGATAGAGTTGACTTGTTGTGTTTGTCCTTCATTCTCGAAGAGGAGCATGACATCAAGAGGACAACATGACTTGCAGTTGTTTGAGTGAGGGAGGGCTGTGCAAGGTCACCAACCTCACTTTCTTCTCCTGAGCCATCGAGATCCAGTGTCCTGATATTCATCAGGATGACTGGAGATGGTCCAGGATGCAATGAAGACCCAAAAGATAGAGCTGGCTAGAGAGTCAGGAACACCTAGACACAAGTCTGACCTTTGACATGATTATCTTAGTGGCTCCACACAAATTGCTTGACCTCTCAGTGAATATAGAATCACAAATAAGGGAAAAAAAGGAAAGAAAAGGGAAAGAAAATGGAGCATAATAAATAGAAAGCTGACTTCAAAGCCAGAAAGAACTGGTTCAAGTTCTGATTCTGACCAATACTGGCTGTGTGACATGGACTAAGTCACTTAATCTCCCAGTACTATATCCAACTACATTTTTAAGTTACATATAAACAGAAGATTCTGAACTAAATAAATAAGGAATATCCTTATCCTAAAGATCCCTGTTACAATGAAATCACAGGTCTAGTCTCTAAATCTTGTCCCTCAGTTCAAGGTCAAGCCCAGTGAATTGTCAATAATGGGGACTCCGTAATTTTTAAAAATCAAACTAGAAACACAAAAAAGTAAGTATCAATGAGGATGATCACAAGTCTCCTTCTAGTTAGGTAAGTGAAAAGGATCTACTTCTGTAAAATGTAATTGAATGAAACAAAAATATTCACAATGGAGCCATGTAAATCAAAATCTATACACAAAATTCAAATAAAGATGATGCTGACCCAGGATCAACATCACCATAAAAGTAAAAAAGTTCCATACAACATACGCTGTCTTTTATGTTTGGGTATTTTTAGTAAAGTTGAGGCTTCCAATTACCAAACTTTTATCCCCTATAGGGATATGGACAAGAATGATTCATGGGGGCAAATATATGACCTTTAGGGAAAGAATATGACCCAAATGGTGTTCTATTGAGAAAGCCAGAGATGATCTGAACCAAATCAGATTTCTTTGGAATTCCACATCTAAAGGACAAAAAAACAGAAGTAAAGGTACAAAACTTAGGGAAACACAGTCTGCCAGGGCAACTTTGTGACAAAGCTAAGGAGTATGCCTTAAATGGGAAGACCCTTTCCCTTCTGAGACATTTTCCTCCCATCCTTTTTCAACATGCCTTTTCACATACTTATTGCTTGCACTGAATTCTCAGGCATGAATGAGTCCAACAGTCACATGTGACAGCTTTGGAACAGCTTTACTTTGAAACTTCAAGAGAAGTAGTCACATTGAACTGCTGAACTCAATTTTAATGCCTAAGAGTTCACTGTACCTTTTGTAATGGGCCAAATGCTTCTTTTTGCTGATAAATAGCTTTGCAGGCAATTAAACCAAAATGGTGCTAGTGATAATTCTATGTTATAAAAAATCACCTAGGGAAATGGATATTTTTAATTGGCTTCTCATTTACTTATTTGCTTTGCAAAGCATTTGTAGTTCTATTTCAGTACCACTTTTTCTATAGTTACAGAATCAAAATCTTAGCTCAAGACCTCATCCCTTTGTGCCTGTACTATTACAATGGTCTCCTACTGGGTCTCACTGCCTCAAATTAAATTGACCTGATATCAAAATGATTAATAGTTTCTAAACTTAGCATAAGTTGAGGTAATTTCCTGTAAAGTTAAATAGGACAAAAATGTTAACTATACAAGACTCTGACAAATGATTTGCTTCTGGATGAGTGGCAATGAAGTGTAGCAGAGAGAAATCAGGTCAGGAAGGCCTAGGGTCAAGTGCTATCATATCCTGGCAATGTGACCATAAGCAAGCAGTCATCTTTTCAGTGCACTAGACAGATTTTGAAGACTAAGCATGGAGAGAGGGCTTGACCTTCATCAGTAGAGAGAGTTTATTCACCATAAATTTCATACACCAATAAAATTACAATTCTGTCCTAAGACAAAACAAAATAGGTTGAGATTTTTAATCATTTGCATATTCTCACTGAGTACAAAATAGTGACTATGAGATCACTGGTAATTGCTCGGTTGTTTTAACCTCTTTCTGACACCATTGAGCATTCTCTGGGCAAAGATATTGGAGTGGTTTGCCATTTCCTTCTCCAGATCATTCTGCAGATGAGGAAGCAGAGACAAACAGGGTTAAGGGACTTGTCCAGGGTCACACAGTATATGTCTGAGACCAGATTGGAACGCATGAAGATGAGTCTTGCTGACTCTATACCCAGTGATCTATCCACTATGCCACTTAGCAGCAAATGGCTATATCTTCAGGGATTCCAAAAAATAGATAAGTCAATGAATGAATGAAAACCAAAGCTAATAAAATTCAAGAGTCAAAATACTTGCATCACATTAAAATACAAATTGTGCCAAAATATATACTTTTGGAAGAAATTCAGTGCCATGCTTTTTGTCTTTTGTGCTTCATTAAGATATTTATCTTATATATCTTAATGATATATACATGATAGGCAAGTACAATGTGAAATATGTACTCTACATATACAATATATCATGAATTTGAATAAAAGTTCCTTAGAAAGATATGACCAACTACTGTCCAGAAAGGCGAACTCAGATTCTCCACTGACACTGGCAGTAATGATCATGAATTCAGCACTTAATCTCTCATTTTCTTCAGGTCACTGTTTTAAGACTATAAATTATAAAAGAGTTGCCAAAGTGGTAAAGGTTCCTGTCTATGATCTAAAGCAAAGACAAGACAAAAAGATATAAAAAATTATAATAACAATTATGGCTCAAATTTACAAAGTATTTTCCCAAAGTATATGTGTATATATATATGCATCTACATGTACATATACATATATATCTTTATTTATTGGGAAGGAGGGTATAACTAGGGGGGTGCTGGTAAATGTTTTATAACTGCTATTCTAGGGGAAAAATGCATGCACACTTTCAAATTTAATCTCTACTATTAACATTTTTCCATCATTTTCTTAAGTCCAGGCAATCAACAAAACAGTCACCTTAAGCCTTGATTTGAGGCATTTGAAGATTACTGAGGTATAAATGCTCACAATGAAAATTTAACAACTGGTTCTCACAAATCCTCATGAGCTGGCTCCAACACATCTCAGGATGCATAAAGATAGCAAAGAAGTTCAATTCAACAGCAAGCATTTATATCGACTTTTATGTCATTTGGTTGATATAGTTTATTTTTAAATCAGCTTTGTCTATTTTTATAAACATTTATTACTCTCCTTTCTTCTTCCCCCTCCACTTAACAATTACAAAAGCAAATGAAAACCCACATAATAAATATTCATAGTTTGGCAAAAACAAATTCCCACATTGGACACACACATAAATGTTTTTTTCTCATTCTGTATATTAAGTCCATCAGCTCTCTTCAAGAAGTAGGGGAGTGTTTCATCTTTAATCCACTAGATGCATGAACTTTGATAGACTTCTAAAATCTTAAAAAATCATTTTTTTCCTTACAATGTTGTCACTATATGAACTGTTCTCCTGGTTCTGCATCATTTCATGCCTATTTGTCATGTCTTATGACATAATATTATTCCAACATATTTATATATCACAATTTGTTTAGTCATTCCCTAATAAGTGGGCACTCTGTTAATTTCTAGTTTGGTGCTACTACTACTACAACAAAAAAAAGCTGCTGTATTTTGTACATATGGTTCCTTTTCCTCTTTCTTTGATCTCTTTTAGGAATAGATAGACCAATAAAGCCATTCAAAGGGCATAGTTGTAAATTACTTTCCAGAATGGCAGTCCCAGGGTGGAGTCAAGATGGCAGAGTAAAAGCAGAGACCTACCAGAGCTCTCCACACAAACCAAGCCAAATACCTGTAAAAAATTACTCCAAATACATTCTGGTGCTGCAGAACCCACAGAAAGATAGAGTGAAGCAAATCTCTAGCCCAAGACAGCCTGTAAGATTGACAGTAAGCCTCACACTGAGCTGGGAGCCGAGTGCAGTCCAGTGTGGGCCAAGCCAGCACAGACTGGACCTAAGCAAGCACTGAATCACTGGCACCTATGGTGGTTCCAGACTTCACAATCCCAAAACACCAAGGACAAATTGGAAGGTGAGTAGAAAAAACCTATTGGACCTGTATGAGAGAGCAGAGTAGTCCAGCCTAGCTGCAGGGCTGCTGAGGGGGTGGAGGAGCCCACAGCAGCTGCAGCAGCAGCAGCAAGGGCAGAGGCAGTAGTTGTTTCTGGAGCTGCTGACAGTACATCCCTCTACCTCCACTGGAAGCAGAGAACTACCTTGAAAAAGAGCTCAAAAGTCAAGCCATTGGTTGGGAAAATGAACAAAAACAGGAAAAAAGTCAGACTGTAGAATCTTACTTTGGTAACAAGGAAGATCAAAACATCCAAATGATGGAGGGTTTGGGTGCCTGTGCTTGGACTCCAACTCTACAATCACATTTCTCCCTAGCCTCAAAACACTCTTCCAGGCAGTTTCTCCTCAGCTCAAGGATAGGCTGCCCTAGATCTCTCTTCCTGGTAGGGTAGCCAGCTGTACCTACAGAATTTATTAGTTTGAACCAGCCATGTCCTGGCTGAATTGGATGTGTACTGAGTCATAATGATATTTACTACTCACTGACCAAAGATATACATTGCAGACTTAGACACATGTATACTCTATGTGTAAGACATTGATGAAAGCAGCCTGATAATCCTCAGTCAGCCCTGACTGTTAATTGACTTAGTGATGTCTGAGACCTAAAACCACACCTTCCTGTAGCCCTGCCTTGGGCTATTTCCAGAAGAACCCTGGGTAAAACACCAAAAGTGCATGCTTCTTTAGAAGAAGTAACTACTTCTTAACCATTCCCTAATACAGTCCTGAATTACCTAGGTAATAAACTTTATAATGTAACCCTCTAAGGTTGTAGATTCCCTAAGAACTGTTGGCCAATTAAAAGTATAATAAGTATTTAGCTTGACCTCAAGAATGCTTGAGTCCACAGATTCATTCCAGGTGGCCCACAACCTGCCCTTGTACCCTGGTCTTTGGGGGATTTCAGAATTTCATCCACTCCTTCTCCCTTTCCAGCTCTCATCATAACCAGAAGAAGACAACAAAGTCAAAACTCCTACATCCAAGGCCTCCAAGAAAAATATGAATTGGTCTCAGGCCATGAAAGAGCTCAGAAAGGATTTTGAAAATCAAATAAGAGAAGTAGAGGAAAAACTGGGAACAGAATGTCAGTCCCAGTTCAGAGCTCAACTAGTTCTCCCACAGGGTTTCTAATATGTCACTTTCCTTTTTTGTCATCTTTCACAATTTGATAGGAGAAAGGTAGAACCACAGAGTTGTATGAGCTTTCTCTTTCCCTTCTCTTCTACGCATTGAGTCAACTCTTTTATAACCAAAAAAAAAATTTACAAAAAAGGAAAAAAATAAAGAGTTCAGTAAAACCAATTGACTCATAAGTTTGTATCAATAGTGTATATGTATTTCTCACCAAAACATGGGACACTACAAGTGTGAGGGAGGTAAGCAAGAATTTACTTCAATAAGAATTTATTAAATTCTTACTATTTGACAGGTGCTTGATATACAAAGAGAAAAAATAATAATACTTGCCCTCAAAGTGCTTACATCCTGTTGAGATGAATTTATTATCTTTCTACAGGAAACTATTCTAATGGTACATATCATGACAGACCTTTTGCATGCAAGCAGACAAAGCAAACCAGGAACTCAGTTTAGTCATTTGTCTTTGGGAATCCAAGGAATCTCATCCCATTTTTTTACTTAGATTTACATGGAAATCTAAGCACAACTGTAGCCTGTTTCTAGCTACACTAATGGCAGAAACAGTTTCTGAGGCATTTAATTTATATATGGCCTTGGGGGAGTAAGAGAGAATAGAAGAAAGAAAAAGGTTATGCAATACCTTCCCTGTGTCAGAGGGAATAATCATACCCACTGTAGGTTGTCTTCAAAATTCTGTCTTGTCAAAGTGACTGGATTTAAATGTAAACTAAAATACACAATGTCATTAGCTATCCCACTATCTTGATTTATACAGCCTCTAAAAGGCATGCAAACTAAAAAGAAAAAAAATTTAATCTTTGCTGGTCTTTTGGGTATTTTCCAAGGTACTTAAGAAAACAAATCCATTTACTTCTAGGTGACAGACAGCTGTCTATACAGTAATACACACTGCAAATTTTATTCCCTTCCTTTTCAAACATGCCATATTATAGACAGTAACATATGTCTATGTGTGTGTGTATAAATAAATTAGACTTCAAAAAGCAGTATGACATGTATATGTACACATAAGTATGTATATATACATATATTTATATAATTTAGAATATTTATATGTAAAAATTTGACTCAGAGGCAGTATGATATATACGTGTGCATATATATACACAAATGTATTTATATAATTTGTGTACTATATAAATACATTTATGAATATGTGTGTATTAATGAACACACACATATTCATACATACGTATGTGTAGTTGACTTAACAAGGCAGTAGACAGTGACAGTGGAGAAAGGGCCCCTCCTGCAGACAATATGAACTAAAGTGCTAACTCTGATGCAAACTGTGCTAATCGCCTTAGAGTTCCCAGGAAACTCTCTAAGGCTATAAGTTAATGACAAGTTGCATATCTACATAAATGAAAGGAGTTTTCATATTGAGAATTCCCTTCACAGATGAAATCAAACCAAAAAAAAGTGTTTCTGATTTAAAGAAAGATGATTTTTATTCATCATGTATTTATTAAAGACATCGTAAAGTTATAGTTTTTTTTTTCATTCAATAATTTTAGAAATGTTCCCCTATGGGATACAAAAATATATATAAACACACACACACACACAAACACACAATAAGTAATGCAATGCAGTGGTTAGAGAGTTGGTCTAGGAGTCACGAACATCTGATTTAAGTGCCACCTCTGGTATACCCTGGCTGTGTAATCCTGGGCAAGTAACTTAACCTCTGTGACTACCACCTTAATGATGATGACCTACTCTGATGGAGACATTTCTTCTCCAGGTATTCCCTAAAACACTGAAAAATAAAGTCTGAAATCTCCCCAAAATTTAATATTAAACTATAATAATAGCTAACATTATATAGTTGTTACACTGTTAGCTATCTACACACACACATACACACATACACACACATACATACATACATATGTGTATCTCAGCTCAAAGGAAACTCAGGATGCAAAAATTTAAAAATTTAAAATTAAAAAAAGAATTCACCCCAAATACAGACTATTTATGCCTAACCTGTGGTAGAGCGTTCTGAGCTTGTATTGGGCTGATCAGTTGGACACATTGAAACTTGACATAGTGATGTCATTTTGGTGCTCCTTGAGAACAAAGGACAACAACAAAATATGTGTGTGTGTGTGTGTGTGTGTGTGTGTGTGTGTGTGTGTAGCAGGTAGGTAAGTGTTTATATGCATATGTAAATGACATAATCCACACAAGCATTTTACAAACCTTAAAGTGCTGTATAAATGCCAGCTGTTAAAATAATGATCATCATAATTATATTAAACACTTATACTACACATAAATGTTTGAATGTGAAATAAACGGAATAGCATTTTATTACAGAACTAAAATAATTCTATGCAAATTTTATTTAAAGCCCTTGGGAACTAGTCAACCAGCTGTTGTCAGAGACTAAACAAAGCATTTGCTGTTTCCAGAGGCTTATTTACTTTGTGCAAGGGAACAAAAAGGGCCATAGAAAAATAAAATGACATCTGTGGTTCACTTTGTACACTCATGCTTTTAGAATTTTGAGTTGACAGGGGCCAATGTCCATGGGTGTATCCTACCATAAAACTTAGAAGGAAAAAGCTGGGTCTCTACTTCTTTCTTCATTGGACACTAATCTATAAAAATAGTCCTCAAATCCTCTAGCTCTCTAGAAACCCTGAATGCCACAGACAAAATATATCTCATGAGTTAAAGCTACACAGAAACATTAAATGCATTAGGTATTAGAGATTTGGTGACAAAACAACAACAAATGAATATTTTTTAAAATGCCTAAAATGGCATTCTACCATCTCCTAAAGCAGATACCCTCTGTTCCTTCTAACAAAAGTTCCAAAGTAGTTTTGGGCCTTGAAGCAACTATTACCACTTTTCCTGTATATAATCCAATGGCAAAATGGAAACAGAAAATTATGATAGCAGTCAGGAGAAATAAAGACCTTACATAGGAAGAATGATAGTGTAGGTCAGTTATGAAGTAACTGGAATAAGTGGAGCAGGAAGTGAAGGAGCAAGAATAATTAGAAATCACAATGAAAGTTGTCATTCTGACCACAAAAATAGCACCTTTGTGCTATTTTTATTGTTTGTAAATAAGGAATTTACTTGGCTGTGACCAAGGTAAATAGTTTTCAATCACTTTAAAAAGAAAAAGCAGATGCAATGTGAAAGAGTCATACCATTTTTCAATTAACCAATTAACATCTAATATTTTAATAGATAATGGATCTAGTCAATAAAAATGAAAAATTCTTAAGGAAATGCTTGGAGTGGTTCACATTCTAACTAACTCTCCTCCAAATATACCATTATGGAATGGACAACAAATCTCTGATTGTAAATAAAATCATATTACTAAGAAATGATGCTTTTTTTTTGCTCTAATAGTGCATTTATCAAAATATAACAATCTGGGTATTTACATTCTTATTTGGAGATTAGGATCTGAAAAACTGCACACTGAAGTTTTTTTTATAGTGAAAGTATCCGAATAAAGCCAGACTAGTATTAGAATTGGGGGTGGGGGGGGAGTGGTGATTTCAGAAAAGAACACTAATTATGTGAGAATTCGCAAAGACTCTATCAACAGGAGACATTTTCTTCTCCAGCATATAATATGGTCGGGGACATATTACATCATTCCAAAATACTACCTAGCTTTTCTTAGCTATTTGGTTTTCAACTTCTTCAAGTTCTTGCCAGAAGTATAAGCTAAACATTTTATAATAACAGAAATATTATTAATATTAAAATTTCACAAATATTTTATAAGCTAAAATTCTGACCAAGAAGTACTGCCAATTTTTTATTATGTGCATATTTGTGTATTTTTTATTTCATTTTGTCTGCAGCAATTTACTCCACGTGTCCAAGCTTTTTTAGAAACATTGGAATTATGATTGGCAAATTATACCCGAAGCTTTGTACTATGTACAAAGAACATAGCTTGCCCTTATGATAATTCTAGTGTGGAATTCATCTAAAGAAAGGCATTTATCTTCTGTGGTATAGCCTTCTTTGAGGCCTATCGAGCAGTTTCAATAATTACCATATTCTGCTTTGTTTGTTTGAGTGTCTTTTGTACTCAGAAAAGAACAATAGAGCCTCTTTTCTCATCGTGTTTTGCTTGTATAATTTCATTTCCTCAGATCAAGCTTACAAATATGTTCAGAAATATAAAGGGCTTTATTCTTTCCTTCAAGTACAGAGCCAATTCATAGGCATCATCATCTACACATACTAGAGGAACAAGAGCAAAGAACAGCATTCTCAAATTGTTAAATCCATCATTTTAAAATTATGCACACCCATAATTTAAAATATTATTGTGCTTTGAATGTTTGAACTAGAAAATTGAAATCACAAAACCCCCAAGAAATTAGAAAAATATACAGCAAGAATATCTTGCTATGTTAAACCAAATCTCATTTCAAAAAGCCCATAGATGATGTTTCATTATTAGTCCTTACCACCAATTTTTGGGTCACATAGCTAGTGAGTGTCAAGTGTCTAAGGTGAGATTTGAACTCAGTTCCTCCTGACTCCTGCACTTGACAAAAGGCACCATGGAGAGAAAACTCCCAGAATACTTCAAGGACACTGCTAGGGTGGAAGAAGAGAATAGGGTGGACCCCAGGCAAAGGAAGTGCTCACCTGAATTATAAGCATGCTATTATCTCCTGGTTTCAAGCAACTATTCATATTAACTAGATAGCAAGTTCAATTGTGCCTGTCTACCAAAGGAATACAACTGCTTTTAGAATTTTCTAAATGTCAGTGCCCTGGTATAAAGCCATAGTCACTCCAGGTTAGTCATGATAATAATAGAACACGACATACCAAGCTCAGATCTACTATTATAACCTTCTAATGGCCACTTCCTCACATTCCCAACATATTAGCAATATTTTTCTCCTCATTTATCTCTCTATATGGCATCTAGTCCTGACAGTGCAATACGTGATCAAAAGATCAATTGATAATTGTCAACAAATAGTTGAGAATATAGATAAAAATGGCATCATAAATAATCACAGTGGTTTGTTCTTTCAGCATTACTAAACTGCATCTTGAGTCAGACTAGCTTTTAGCCATATCTATTAGAAATGATTTGGTGGGTTAGCCAAGGAAGAATTAGATTCTGTCTTGTTTTGTTTAAACCATGAATAAATATGTGATTGGCTTTACTATAAAATGAATTTCCCTAAAGTAAATGCTTTTCCCCCCAGAATGCTTTTTTATAACACTAAAGTATTTGTAGTCAAAGATGTTGATTTCTTTGTCATCTTGTCATATACAATTCCTTATCAAGAAAGTTGGTTTTGGAAAATTTTCTTAAAACTGGATTCATAGTAGATGTTACTAGAAAAAGCTTGGATATTTGAATTGCCTGGTGTGCAAAGGTCATAACAAAGAGTCAGACATGACTGAACAACTGAAAAAAAAAGTTTTTATAAAGGTGCAGTGAGATGGCACAGTAGAAAGAGTGCCCTGGTCTGGAGTCAGGTGAACTCATCTTCCTGAGTTCAAATGGCCTCAGATACTTACTACCTGTGTACCCCTAGGCAAGTCAATTAACCTCCATTTGTCTTAATCCATTGGAGAAGGAAATGGCAAACCACACCAATATCTTTGGCAATGAAATTCTAAATGGAGTCATGAAGAGTTAAGCACAACTGAAAGGACTAAACAAGAAGAAGTCTTCATAAAGTAAAGAGACATGAGTGGAAAGGTTATCCAGAATGCCCTCCAAACTAAATCTTCATGTGAATGTATCTTGTCCCTTCCCTAGGTGGTGATGTCCTTTCCACAGTGATGGGATGTCAATGACAGAAACTGAAGCACCAACTTCTTTAGCCTCATCTGGAGCCACAAATGTCTTCAGTTTCCTCTTTAAGCTTAATTAATCAGGCCAAATATGTAAATATTTCCAATTACCCTAAACCAAATACAGTATAGAAGAGCACCCTACCAGTATTCTTGCTTCTTCTGGGATCATGTAGTTTCATAGGACCATGCTTGCCTGAGCTCTTCTCAGGAAAGGAACAAAGACACAAATAGGGTCCAAATAGATTAAATTTCCAGACTACTGTGGGAGCCCATTTCTCAGAATCATACATTTTACATAGGTTTTTATTTTAAAAAATAGCTTCCCTCCCCCAGTGGCTTGTCTAAGGAAAGGAGTCAGATTAAGATCTGATCACTGGCACCAATGTGTAGCTGATATCTTGGGTGACTACCTTCATAAATCAAACATGTTTGGATGGGTGAGCAAAGGAAATATTAGGGGGAGATTTTATTTTATTCAATAAATATTGGGCTTCTAATAAAAGGAATTCACATAAAGTCCAAAAATTTGCAAGATAATCATCCCAGCTGATGAGTGTGAGCCATAACAGCTTTCACCACATCGCTATGTATTCTCTAGGTCTCAGCATGTGTAGAAGCCATATGTATTTACCATAGTTCTGGAATGCTTGCAACAGTTACTATGTATGAGCTATCATTTTCATTCAGTGAGGGGCCTTGTATCTTTCCTCTTTTGACATAAGTACAACTATCTTAGAAATTATTCTCAAAGAAAAAAGTACATACTCCTAGACTGTATTTGTACTTAGAAGAGTACTTGCTATTGCATTGATGTAACAGACAATCCTAATTTTATTCTGGGAAATGATAAAAATTTGCAACAAAGATGAAATATGGGTTAGCTCAAGGAGAAGATCCATGTCAATAAAAGCTATCCATTGTCCTGAAAGGTATTTGTCACAAACAAATCCAATGCAATCAAGATTAGGAGGGAAACAGAAAACCAGGAAACAATTTTTGCAACTAGTGTCTGTGATAAAGGTCTCATTTCTAAAATATATAGAGAACTGAGTCAAATTTACAAGAATACAAATCATTCCCCAGTCGATAAATGATCAAAGGATATGAACAGGCAATTTTCAGAGGAAGAAATTGAAGCTATCTATAGTCATATGAAAAATGCTCTAAATCACTATTTGTTAGAGAGATACAAATCAAAACAACTCTGAGGAACCAAATCATATCTGTCAGATTGGCTAACATGACAAAACAGGAAGATGATAAATAGAGAAAAAGATGTGGGAGAATTGGAACACTAATTTATTGTTGGTGGAGCTATGAGCTGTTCCAACCATTCTGGAAAGCAATTTGGAATTATACCCAAAAGGGATTCAAAAATATGCATACCCTTTGATCTAGCAATACCACATCTAGGGCTGTATCCAAAAGACATCATAAAAATGGGGAAAGGTCCCACATGTACAAAAATATTGATAGCAGCTCTTTTTTTGTGGTGGCCAAGAGCTAGAAATCAAGGGAATGCCCATCAATTGTGGAATGGATGAACAAGTTGTGGTATAATGAAGGAAATGGAATGCTACTATGCTATAAGAAATGATGAACAGTCAGACTTTAGAAAAACCTGGAAAGACTTATATGAACTGATGCTGATTTAAATGGGCAGAACCAGGAGAACATTATACATGGTAACAGCCACAGTGTGTGAGAACTATTTCTGACAGGCTTAGCCCTTCAGAGCAATGCAAGGACCTAAAACATTCCCTAGGGACTCGTTACAAAATGCCATCCACATGCAGAGAAAGAACTATGGAATTAGAACACAGAATGAAGCAGACTATTTTCTCTTGTGTTCTGTTTTTTTTGGTTTGGTTTTTCTTATGGTCTCCCTCATTTGTTTTAATTCATCTGTGCAACATGACTAATGTAAAAATGTGTTTAACAAGAATGCGTGTGTAGAATTCATATAAGATTGTATGCCATCTCAGGGCAGGGGGGAGGGGAGAAAATTTAAAAGGTATGAAAGTGATTGTTGAAAAGTGAAAACAGAAGATGACAGAGTAGAAAGACGGACCTGTAGAAGCTCCTCCCCCCATAGCCCAAAATACTTATTAAAAATGACTCTAAACAAATTCTAGAGCAGCAGAAGAAACAAAACAAAAGAGTGAAAGAGAGCCAAAGGAAGCCTGGAAGGCAAAAAGGAAAGGTCTATTGCACTAGGCTAAGAGTGGAGCACAGGTTGTGGAGCATAGTCCATGGAGCACAGTCCAGCCTTGGCCATGCAGTGTGGCAGGTGTAGTACTAGAGCAGGCTTCAGGATGTGGAATCCCAGATAATAGCTGCTGTTCTCAGATTCCTCAACCCACAAACACCAAAGAAAGCTTCAAAGGTCAGTGAGAAAGCTCTTTCACCTCAGTGGGAAGGGGGCAGGATCCTGCCTTAACCATAACCCCAGATTACAGCAGCATCCATTTTTGGAGCCCTCTGCCTAAAGACTCTGGGAGAATCAAGCAGATGATCTGAATCTCAGTCCTGAGTGTCAACCCTGGGGTGAGGAGGAGCATTGGCATGGTAGAGCTGGAGGGAGTTGTGGAGAGGGAACCCTTCCTGCAGATCCTGGGAAGAAAAGCTTATGGTTGCTGCCAGACCAGAGCACAGTCCACTAGAGGAGTAAACTTCTCTCCCTTGATTGTGTCACTATGGAGGAACTGAGAATTTACAGATCCCAAGAGTATACCCTCCACTTCACAAAGGACTCAAAAGTCAAGTAACTGGGAATTTGGGAAAATGCCCCCAAAAAGGAAAAAACATAAGACTATATAAGGTTACTTTCTTACTGAACAGATATTTTCCCCCAGCCTTTCAGATGAGGAAGAACAAAGCATACCATTAGACGAAGACATCAAGTTGAAGGCTTCTTTATCCAAAATCTGCAAAATAAATTTGCAATGGTCTCAGGCCACAGAAGAGCTCAAAAGAGATTTTGAAAATTAAGTAAGAGAGGTGGAGAAAAAAATTGGGAAGAGAAATTAAAGCAATGCAAGAAAATTATGAAAATTGAGTCATCAGCTTGCTAAAGGAGACCCAAAAATCCTCAAGAAAATAACACCTTTAAAAATAGACTAGTCCAAATGACAAAAGAGACCCCAAAAGCTAATGAGAAAAAAATGCTTTAAAAAGCAGAATTAGCCAAATGGAAAAGGAGGTTCAAAAGCTCACTGAAAAAAACAGTTCTTTAAAAATTAGAATGGAGCAGATGGAAGCTAATGACTTTATGAAAAACCAAGAAATTACAAAACAACACCAAAAGAATGAAAAAATTGATGACAATGTGAACTATCTCACTGGAAAAACAGCTTACCTGGAAAACAGATCCAGGAGAGACAATTTAAAAATGATGGGACTACCTGAAAGTCATGATGAAACAGAGCCTACACATCATCTTTCATGAAATTATCAAGGAAGATTTCCCTGATATTCTAGAACCAGAGGGTAAAATAAATATTGAAAGAATCCATCGATCACCTCCTGAAAGACATCCCAAAAGGAACGCTCCCAAGAATACTGTAGCCAGATTCCAGAATTCCCAGGTCGAGCAAAAAATATTGCAAGCAGCCAGAAAGGAACAATTTGAGTATTGTGGATATACAATCAGGATAACACAAGATCTAGCAGCTTCTATATTAAGGGATCAAAGGACTTGGAATATGATATTCCAGAAGTCAAAGGAACTAGGATTAAAACCAAGAATCACCTACCCAGCAAAACTGAGTATAATACTTCAGGTGAAATGATGATCAATGAAATAGAGGACTTTTAACCATTCTTGATGAAAAGAACAGAGCTGAATAGAAAATTTGACTTTGAAACACAAGAATCAAGAGAAGCATGAAAAGGTAAACAGGAAAGAAAAATCATAAGGGACTTACTAAAATTGACTGTTTACATTCCTACATGGAAAGATGATATTTGTAACTCTTGAGATTTTTCTCAGTATTTGAGTAGTTGGAGGGACAGGATAGTATGGAGGGAAATATAGTTAGTCTTACACAAGATAACTATTATGCAAGTTGTTTGCAAAACTACACAATATAGACTATAGTCTATATTGAATTGCTTGCCTTCTCAGCGGGGATGGGTGGGAAGCAAGGAAGGGAGAGAAATTGAAACTTAAAATTTTAGTAATGAATGTTAAGAATTGTTTTTGCATACAACTGAGAAATAAGAAATACAGGTAATGGGGTATAGAAATCTATCTTGCCCCATATAAAAAGAGAGAAGATGGGGACAAGGGAAGGGAGGGGTATGATAAAAGGGGGGGCAGATTAAGGGAAGAGGTAATCAGAATGCATAGTGTTTTGGGGTGGCAGCAGGGGATAGATGGGGAGAAAATTTGGAACTTAAAATTTTGTGGAAATGAATGTTGAAAACTAAAATTAATGAACTTTAAATTAATAATTAATTAATAAATTAATTGATAAATTAAATTAATAAACATTTAAAAAGGTGAAAACAAATAAATTAATTAATTTTTGAAAAAAGGAATGACTGGAGGAGAAGTGAGGCTGGTGACCTGCACAAAGTGCAGTGCAAACCATGTGATCATTTCTCTGACGGCATGGTCTTCTTTGGCAATGAAACACGAACACAACAACAAAAACCAGATTCAGTAACTCAAGACAAACACTTACGTGAATTTCAGATTCATTTTTTTCCAGTTTGCTGAGTGGGAGAATTTCAACCCTTTGAGAGGAAACTGATGCTGTATTTATTGATAGAGATCTAGCAACATTTGCACCCAATTTAAACTTTCTTTGAATTAATGAGCTTGAATTACATAAGAAGACTTCTCTTATGTGAAGAACTGAAGCATTCACCATATGGCAGTGTCCTTTGTCAGGGCTACTTGCCTCTACCAGCTATTTCTAGTCACAAAATAAATAATACTGCTGGACCCTCTGAGGATTCTAAAATCAGACAGCATTCTTCAGGTCAGTCAACCCAGGGAAATGATGCCCAGCCCATTCTCTCTAGAACTGGAGAAGAAGCAGTTAGACTGGGATTTCCTGTAGATCCACAAAAGGTGTTAATAGTAGCTGGCCATTACAACTGGATTGTAGCTATATATGCCCATTTTTCTGTTTGTTACAGAATCAAAGAATCTTCTGGATGGCAGCAGGTGTTTACAAGTTCTTATTTGGATTGGACTATTGAACAAGTGGCTTTGAATCCAAAAGTGGTTGGAGGTCCATGTAGAGACAAAGATAAGATTGTGTTGGTTGCCTCAGAGAGTAGTATTATTCTGTGGAGCATTCAAGATGGAGACAGTGGTACTGAAATAGGAGTATTCAGTCTTGGAGTTCCTGTAGATGCTCTCTTCTTCATTGGTAACCAGTTGGTGGCCACAAGTCATAAAGGGAAAGTGGGAGTGTGGAATGCTGTAACTCAGAACTGGCAGGTTCAAGATGTTGTTCCTGTTACTACCTATTGTACTGCTAAATAATTTCTGTTGTTGGGTTGTAACAATGGATCCATATATTACATAGATATGCAGAAATTTCCTTTGAGAATGAAAGACAATGACCTTCTTATAACTGAACTTTATCATGATCCTTCAAATGATGCTTTTGCTGCTCTGAGTGTGTACCTCACACCTAAAACAAGTGTCAGAGGTAACTGGATTGAGATTGTCTATGGTGCAAGTTCTGGAGCAGTAAGAGTAACTGTACAGTACCCAGGAGGGGCAGCTAGGTGGTGCAATAGATAGAGCACCAGTGCAGGAGTCAGGAGGACCTGAGTTCAAATCTCACCTCAGACCCTTGACATTCACTAACTGAGTGACCTTGGGCAAGTCACTTAACCCCAATTGCCTCATCCTGGGTCATCTCTAGTCATCCTGATAAATATCTGGTCACTGGATTCAGATGGCTCTGGAGGAGAAGGGACGCCGGTGACCTGCACAGCCCTCCCTCACTCAAAACAAAGTCAAGTGCAAGTCATGTCATCATTTCTCTGATGGCATGGTCTTCTTTGGCAATGAAGGACGAACATGCTTCACAACACCCAGAAACAGCTTCCTCAAGCCCTCAACTTTTCCAGACATTCACAGTTCACCAAAGTCTTGTTACAAAGATCATGCTCTCAGAGAGACACCTTGTATTAGTCTGTGCTGATAATAATCATGCACGGACATGGACAGTAACATGATTCTGAGGAATGATTTCCACACAACCAGCTTCTATTCCTTTAGCATTATTCAAGATACTGTCTTTGGAAGAGACAGAGAGTAGTTATAGATAGTTACTCTTCTGGAAATGATATAGGACATTTTGAAGAGAGAGATGATCAACAAGTGTTTATCCAAAAAGTCGTTCCTATCACCAACAAACTCTTTGTAAGACTGTCATCTACTGGAAAAAAAAATGTGAGATCCAAGCTGTTGATTGTACCACCATCTCATCATTTACTGTGAGAGAAGGTGAAGGATCCAGTAGGACAGGCTCAAGACCATGACAGTATTTATTCACTGGGCACAAAAATGGCAGCATTCAAATGTGGAATTTAACAACTGCCATGGATATAGTTAATAAAAGTGAAGATAAGGGGGTCCAGCTGAAAAGGAACTACTTAAATTACTGGATCAGTGTGACCTGAGCACATCTCAATGTGCTACTCCTAATGTCAGCCTAGCAACTTCTGTAGCTCAGCATAGCCGCCTGCGTGAGTCAAATTCTAGTCTTCACCTTCAGCACCATGGAACCATCCTTGAAGCAGCTACTTATGGGTCTGTGAGGCCTTATAGAGAAAGTCTTTTGTTAGCAAGGGCAAGGAGAACTGAGAGCTTTTACAGTTATAAAGACTTCCAAACTTTTAATGTGAACAGAAATTCAGTGAAAAAAGTCCCTGAAAATAGTCTCTGCCCAGTACAAGGAGAAATGAAGTGGGCAGTGGGGGAGTGCAATATCTCATGAAAAAAGTCTCCAGGAACAGAAGCAAAAGTTTCAAGAGAACTAGATGGTGGAATTGAAGCTCAGAAAATAGGTGAAAGTTGGGCAGAAACCAAGAAAAGAGGATCTGAGGATGAAATTGAAAGCAAAGTAGAGATGAAGAAGAAAGGTGGATTTGAAGGGGGAGGGTTCCTTGGAAGAAAGAAAGTTCCTCACCTGGCATCATCAAGTACTTCAGATGGAGGGGCTGACTCACCTGGTACAGCACACCATCACCTACAAAGACCACCCATCTTTACCACATAAGAAAAGTGATTCTTCTGGTCAGGATTACAGCTCATGAGCAAATACTAGCCAGTATGGACAGTTATGTCATTGTCTATTGATAAATGTTAATTTAACTGGATTTCAATGCTGTTAATTTTTACACTAAAACTTTACAACTTACAATGGGTTTCAGTTCAGTATCTTTTTTAAGAGAAAGGATTACCTGGAGCAAGGTGGTTGTTATTCATGTTTTTCATTAACAACACAATAAATGGATATTTTAAATGCTAGAGTCCAATTTTATGTATGTCATTGTGTGGAAACAAAATTCAATATTTAAGAGAACAGTGGCATGTTGAGATAGCATGAGTGCTCCCATAACGAGCAGAAGTTGTCAGACCTTGATCTTCTAGTTATTTTGCCACTAATTTGTATTGAAGTTGTGGGCATCTCACAGTTTTTGGTGACCCTTGTTTCCTAATCTGTTCAAGGTTTGAAAAGCACTTTGAGATCCTTATTGAAAGGTGCTATGTATGTGAAAAATATAAAAATAATGTTCTAATTATTGAACACTTGTGATGTCAAATTAAAAAAATGGTATTTGTTTTCAAACCCTGAAAAACAGTTTGCTTCTTAAAGCAGGTCTCCCTACAGCCACATATACAGCTTGTTTCTTATCTTCTTTTAAGAAACTTCTACTGGTTTGCATGAGCAAGAAGCAGCCTTCCTACCACAGCACTGTAAAGGAAACATTGGTGATGCTATATATTAGTATATGCTTTAATCTCTGAGCCCCAAAACACACTCCACTCTATCTAGATTAAGACACTTCTTATTTCTCCCAATATGACTCACCTTCTCTCACTTTCAGTCCACAGCTTGTAACTTCTGACTTCCTTAAAGGGATGAACAGAAAGGGCTTCCTGTCTGGGACTAAAGTCCTTCCCCTTTCCTCTTTTCTCTGCTGCCTCGTGTGCATCGACTGAGTTACCTATCTCATTGCCTTGCCTTGGCCTTTGGTATTTGTGCTTTCTGTGAGTCAACTTAAGTCATTGTTCTGCCTTGGTCTCAAGTTTCTGCCTTAACTACCTCATTGTTAGACATGCTTCATCCCTTGATGCTGGATAATTCTTGAACATAAACTATTGTCTTTACTAGTAGCAGTAGGAATTTTTGTCTTCAACTTTGCTTTATTTCTCTTAGATTTACTTTCCATGTTCTTTTACAGGTTTGCCCTGGCACATATCCAGAAGATAGAACTAAATTATAGATAAAAACTCCTTACACTCCAGGGATTGTTTAACTTTTTGCATGTGTTTCCTTAGTACCCTAGCACCAGTGTGGCATATGGTGTATTTAAAAAATAATTTTTGTTTCATAGATATAACAACAGTACACACAAACATAAATGCAGATACATTCAAATCCCATGATAAAATAAAGCTGCAAAGAAAGTCAAGGAGGAGGAAAAATAGAGGAATAGGACTATTGGTGAGAGTACTGATATGATGAGGCAGAGAGGTGAAAATGCCCTTGTTAAGGATCTACTATGTACCAGGCAATGCACTAAGCACTTTA